>NC_081755.1:15542500-15756000 GCF_963082965.1 Carassius carassius | reverse complement strand
TGACACATGCTCAACATCGCATAGACAAGCTGGAAGTGAAAGTTCAAGATCAACTCAAAGCACCCAGCGAGAGGGAGCAGGATACAACGGAACAAGTTATGAAGCTCCTGGCACCCCTGGCAGCAGCTCAGCTCGACCAGCAACATACAACGGTTGCTCAGAAAGACCTGGTAAACAGACTTCAGTATGCCGAACAGCTACTAGAGAAAGCCAAGCTAGACATCAGAAACAAGAATTCTGAAACCAGTGCTTTGAAAGACCACCTTGAAAGATACAGAACTGAAATGGAAAATCTGATTCCAACAACTAGACGATTCCAACGATGAGTTGTACATGGTCAGAAAAGAACTCCAATATGCTTACAAGCACAAACAAGAGCCAAGGAAAGAGAAACCTCTCTTAGCCTCATCACTGCTGAACAGAGCAGAGTCCCACATCCAAGAACTGGCATATGACGAAAGGAGCGAAGGGCCACAACCCAAAACCTCACCTGCCTTCGCCACACAACCCTTTCCTGCTAACGAAAGAAAACCTAATGTCCAAGACCTTGGAGCTGCACACGGTATGACCATCAAAGACCTCAACCAGGTGTCTGAAAACATCAGCAGGTTCAACCCGGACTCCACAGATAACCCCGACATCCAGGCTTACCTGCAAGATATCGAATTTCATCTTGAAGTGAGACCTCATGTGACTGACAGACACTGGTTATACCTCCTTAGAGCCACGTCCAGTCCCGAGGTACGAAACTTTCTAGATCGACAGCCCAGTCAAACAAAGTCAAACTACCAGCGACTTTGTGAGGTCCTGATTAAAGAGTTTACAGACCCAGAGTCTGAACATAGACTGTTAACTGCCTTGGAAACCAAACAAGGTCAACAAGAGAGGTCCACAAGCTTACTACAACCGACTCCAACAAGCCTACTTTGGTGCACACAATCAACCTGACCTTGAAGAGGATGTGAACTTCAAAAGCCTCTTCCTAAAGAATCTGCACCCTGGAGTCAGTCACCATCTAGGTGTCATGGCCTGTCCGAACTCCATGACCATCCAACAGTTGCGTGACCTAACACAGAAGGCCTATAACAAGCAGAAGATGGCCTCAAAGAAAGGTAACAGAAACTCCACACTCTTGAACTCCGTTAACAAAGACTCAAGCCTTGCACTTGCACTCAAACTGCCTCCTACTGTCTGCTAAAGAACTTCCTGCCTTGCTGGACTGACCCCCATTAGACCATGGACACGCCCTCATCCAAGCCAAGGATGCAACTTGAACAGATCTGACCACACATACACTACACCATTAAAACACACAACATTACCTACACCCAGATGTAACCACATCTACTGATAACACATTCAACAAACATATCCTTTCCACAGGTAGAATATCCAACTTTTAGCGTAACAAACATATACCCACCATGAAGAAACATGCAGCCATCCTCACAATAGGTAGAACACCTGACACGAAGTTAACGTACATCTAATATCCGCCAGCCACTCTAAACTGAATGGAAGCCAGAGAACTCCATGCATGATAGGTCAATTCATTTAATTGAAAATGATGTTACTTAAAAAACTAATGGTAAACATTTAAATTAAGACAACCTAGAAGAACCAAACAAAGTTAACCACAAATTTGATTGACGAATCAAAATAAAACAACGATTTCCAAAACGATCTAAACTAACCTCAATGTGCTAAACTACATTGACTAATTGAACTTAACCACGTGTACCTAAATGTGAACAATGATGAATGTATGAACAAATAAATTCCGTATTGGGTGGGTAAAAGTTGCCCACCATTCTTGGACCGTCACTTCAGGGTGACTGGGTGGAGTTGGACGCAACTAGTATCCACTCGAGAGGGATGAATGTATGATGAGCCTTGATAATAAAAAGACAATTAATGACTGATTATCCCTTAGATAAAGGGAAAAAGTATGCACGGATAAGCACTCTGTCTCAATAAAGAGTGTAGAAAGTGTGAATGAGTTTAGGAAAATAGTATCAATAAAGTTTGAATCAAGATCTATAATAGGTTTTTGCATTTTGGATGTCTGTGTGAAAGAGAAGGAGAAAATTATCTGAGCCCAGTGCAGTGGGAGTGAGAGCAAGGGATGAAGTTTCTACATTAAAGTTGTATTACAGGGGTGGAACAAAAAGGAAAGAGAAGTAATAAATAAAGAATTATTGCTAGGAATGGTTATCTAAAATGTGATAATAAAATAGAGCAAATAAAATAGACAGTCAAATAATATAAAAAAAGTGTAAATGCATCAGACAAAATAAAAAAACTAAATTCAAAGAGGTATGACACAAAGTAATGAATAAAAATTAGGGTGAAATTGAAAAAATAAAAAAAAATAAATTAAGTGAAGGGAAAAGAAGAGATCGTAACTAAGTAACTATATAAAACTAAACAGTTGATTTTTGATGGTAATAATATAAATAAAGATATGGCAGCCACACCAGTGGAAATAATTGGATTAAAATATCCACTATGTAAAGAGCAAATAAACAAAATCTCAAAAAAATGGCGAAGAGAACAAAAAATATGATGACAAAATAGCCAAAGGAAGGGACATTTGATGTAGCATTGTGTGAGGAAATGAAAACTCTGATAAAAAAAACTATAAGACTAAAAGCATCAGTATGAAAAGAGAAAAAAAGAGAAGCAAAGAGGGAAAAAGAGAAAGAAGTATTGCCCTGTTTAAAAAAGGATAGTGGATAGTGAGGATATGTTGAAGAGTCTAAAACAGGCTAGGAAAATCCTGAAGGAGGCAGAGAAAGATAACAAGAGAAAAGAAAAGTTATTTTCAGAGCCTCCCCCCTATTTGCCAGTACAAGGAGAGTTCCCAATTCTCAAGGGAACAGTGGAAGTAACAGGAGAACTAGAGTTAGAAGGGCAGATAGAGTTGGATGATAGAGAGGAACCAGCTGTAAAAACACAGAGGCAACCCAGAAAGGAAATTGCAGAAAGTTTGCATCTTGATTGTTACAGGCAAGCACGTACAGCGTTAGAAAAAATGAATGCAAACCAGGAAGATAAAACCTGGTTTGAGGAAGGATTAGAAAAAAAGAGGAGGAAAGATAGAGATATTGAAGCACACTACTGGTTTCGTCTGGTCAGAGGAGAACTGGCCCCCCAACTGAGCCTGGTTTCTCCCAAGGTTTTTTTCTCCATTCTGTCACCGATGGAGTTTCGGTTCCTTGCCGCTGTCGCCTCTAGCTTGCTTAGTTGGGGACACTTCATCTACAGCGATATCGTTGACTTGATTGCAAATAAATGCACAGACACTATTTAACTGAACAGAGATTACATAACTGAATCCAATGATGAACTGCCTTTAACTATCATTTTTGCATTATTGACACTGTTTTCCTAATGAATGTTGTTCAGTTGCTTTGACGTATTTTGTATTTTGTTTTGTTGTACAATGTATTTTGTTTAAAGCGCTATATAAATAAAGGTGACATTGACAAGTACAAGCTTTGAAGAAGAAATGGAAGAGAAAATTAAAAAATCAGGAAAAAAGATCCAAGAGGTAAATAAGTTGGAGAGAGGAAAGAGTAAGTTGTTCTACGTTAGTGAGGATGAGATTCAAGCAGAGGAGTTATTTGATAGCGGTAAATGGGAACAGGGCAGAGAAAAAGGGACACTCAGACCACTGGCCGCACAGCTCCCAATTTTAATCAAGAGTGAGAAGGGACAGTATGTCCCCTGGGCTTCACAGGACCTCGAGGGGCTTGTCACTCGCCTTCCTGATATTCATGAGGGCGCGGGCAAATGGATCAGGATGTTTGAGGAGGAAACAATGGGAAAGCTATTGGCAGTGGGTGATATTAAAGCTTTGATGGCTAAAATTATAAGAGGGACAAAGATGAATGAAATTCTTTATACAACGACTCTAAACAGAGCAAGTGAACTCTCACAATATGGATGGGATTGTTTTTGATGCATTCTGCCCAGCAGTATGGCAGGCACTGCGTGCGGAGTATCAGATCAGACTGAATCCTAAATCATTGAAGGGAGAAGAGGTGGGGGACACAGAAAATCCAACCACATATATTCAGAAACAGCTGAAAAGGTGGAAAAAAGAAACTGAGGGGAATCCCGAAGGAGACCCATTAATGGCAACATTGTTTATACAAGCTGTGATTGATGCTATGCCGCCAGCGGTAAAAAGCAAGCTGGAGGATGTGGTCGGTTTAACTTCTAAAACGCACAAAGAGTTTTGTGACCATGTGTCTCATGCAGTGGAAAAACACAGAAAAAATGAACAAAAACTCAAAAGTCAAGAGAAAGAGTTACAATGTAAACTAACTCAATTACAGCTTGAAGAACTCACAAAGAAAAATAAGAAAAAGATCCAAGCTTCAGTAACAAATGCAGCAGCAGAACAAATGACAATAATGTCTCCAGTAATTGCTCCACAACCAACTCTTCAGTCAAGCCCAATTACAGCAGTCCCTCCAAATGAACACTTGAACTCTGTGCCCATAATAAATGTTTATACTCAACAGCCAGGACAAATGGGATGGAGAAAAAAACCCATACAGCGAGGCCAGAGAGGCAGAGGCAAGCCTCCAGGTTTTTGCTGGGCCTGTGGACAGCCCGGGCACAATAAAAATAACTGTCCAACTTATCCATGGCAACAGCGGCCTCATGGTGGAAGGGAGGTGAGCTGGCAACAGCCTAACCAGGGTCCAGTACAGGGCTCAGTAAACCCTTGGGGAGGTCCCAATCCAGGCTATTAGGGGTGCCCAGAGAATCCTAAAGGGGAGAGTCAGCTTCCAATTTTAACAACAAAAGCTGATCAAGAGCCTATTATGCAGATTAAGATAGAGGGAAAAAATACTCCAATGATGGTTGATACAGGTGCTAATTTTACTTGTTTAAATTTGAAATATGCTTCACATCTCCCCTTGTCTGGAAAATTTGCAAAGACAATAGGATTCTCGGGAAAAATGCAATTGATTCCCATAACAGCTCCAGTGTGTCTACAAACAAAAGATCAAAGTATAACAATGCCCATTCTGGTATCAAGTCAAACTCCTATCAATTTGTTAGGAAGAGATGCATTATGTAAATTAGGGCTACAAATTTGGTGTTCTCCAGAAGGAATATATATTGATGCAATAGGGACAGAAACACAAATGGTGGTTGCAGAGCCAAAAGCAAATGTTTATTGGATAGGACAGATAGAACAAGATGTGAGACAGACAGTCAATAAATGGGGAAAGTTTATTGAAGCACAGATACCTGAAGCACAGCTATCAAAGTCTGAATTTCATTGCACAATGATGTATGATCAAGAAAGGGATGAAAAGATAGAACACAAATGGCAAAAAGAAACAAAAGGAAAGCAGATTGAGATAGTCTCCCAGTACATCATCATAGGTAAGCAGGGAGCAGCTTTAAATATACCAGAAGGTGAATTTGTCAAAAAATGGTTCAATGTAAATAACTCTGTCCCGCATATTGCAGTATATGTAGGAAAAAATTTGGGAAGCAAAAGATTTAGGACCAATGATGAAAAGGGCAGAACAAAGCAAATGGGAATCAACAGAACATCCATTAATTTTTCATTCAGCTGACAAAGATTACATCAAAATTTTGTGTGCAACCAGTTTGCTGGGAATTCCACAGGAAGTAGTTATCGGTCAAAAGAAAGTGACACAGATGACTACAGCATCTGATTTAATAAACACAACTGAGACTGAATTATTTAAGGAAATTGAGTGTCAGGTACCAACTGAACTATGGTCTCAACATGACACAGATATTGGATTAATAAAATCAGCAACTTAAGCCAAATGCACGTCTACCTAGAAAAGCACAATATCCTTCACGGGCAGATGCTGAAGCAGGAATAAAGGACACAATTGAAGGCTTAGTGAAGGCAGGAGTATTGATAGAAACTACTAGTTACTGTAACACTCCAATTATGCCTGTAATCCAATCAGACAAAAACAGATGGCGACTTTTTCATGATTTACGAACAATAAATGAAATAACAGAAGATATGCCAGCTGAGGTACCAAACCCGCACACTTTACTGACAAATGTCCCTCCTGATGCCAAATACTTTACTGTAATTGATCTTTGCTCTGCCTACTTCAGTGTACCACTTGCAGAAGAGAGTAGGTATTTGTTTGCATTTACATATGCAAATAAACAATACACGTATACTAGAAATCCTCAGGGATATAAACATTCACCACATTTGTTCAACAAGATTCTTAAGGCTGATTTAGAAGAATAGAAGAATAGACGGTACACTATTACAATACATGGATGATTTAATTATCTGTTCTACCTCACTAGAACAATGTCACAAAGACTCAATTAAGGTATTGACAAAATTAGCACAAGGAGGACACAAGGTGTCTAAAAACAAATTGCAATATTGCCAGCCTCAAGTGAAATACTTGGGAAGATTAAATGAATTTGGCACACGAGCTATAGCTCCAGCTCAATTAGAAGGTATAAGTAAAGCACCATTGCCTCAGACAGTAGGACAAATGATGACCTTTCTAGGAATGACTGGCTTTAGTGCCGACTGGATAGAAGACTATGCAGTAAAGACAGGGCCTTTGAGAGAAATGATGAAACAAGCAGGATTACAACATTTAAGCAACCTATTAAAATGGAATACAGATGCCTTACTAGCATTTGAAACAATAAAAAAAGAATTACAACAGGCCCCTCCCCTGGGAACGGCAAAATATGATAAAATTGTAGAACTTTCCAGCAGGTATATCTAATGTTTATATACATTTATATATGAATATATATTACAAGAGATGGATGTTATTATTATGTTCTGAATTATTTGAGAAAATGATTGTGTACATTCCAAATGCAAGCATATTTATGTTATATTTCATGTTATAATCTTACTAGGTTACAGGTGTGTTGTATTATCATTCCTGGTCACCAGAATGTCTGTGTATGCTTAATAAGTAAGTGCGCAGGCGCCTTTAATTTAGGTTTCATTTTCATTTTAGTTGATGGTCAGGACTGGTATGCCATGCCGGTGAGTGGCTGTGAACTAACATTGCTAGTAATTTGGGTTGATATTTAATAACATTTGAGTGTGTAGTTTATTAGTTAATTCTGGTATTTGTGTTTTCATTGCAGGTTTACAACCTAACCTAACCTAACTAACGTCACTGACAGGCTAGCGTAGCAATAGCGTTCAAGCTAGCTATGTGTGAGAGAGTATTGTGTGCGCAATAAAAGCTCATAAAGTGACCCGAGTTGTATCCGCCGTACTTGTCCTGAAAACCCTTCCAGTGGGGAGTTTATTGAGCTATAAAAGGTAGCTTAGTGAAGAACTGGACAGTTGTAAACCGCCGTCGGAGCCGTGCTAGAGAGAACACGAGCCCCGAGCGGATAGCCATTGTTGATGACTCGCGCAGACGGGAAAGCAGCCTCGGATTCTGAAGCGGCCGTCAACAATACACAACGGAGAAGCCGAAGCCAAGATCTAACGGGACCGTTAAAGGGCTGAATAACTTCCACAACCGTGAGTAAAACTGTTTGGATAATGATGACAGCCGCAGGGCTATTATAGTGACTTTGTAAACAACACCACTACAAGCCTAACAGTTGGCAAAGAGTTGTTCGCGGATGAACGATTCTTTTGAACGAGTCATTTAGTCAAAAGGCGATTTTGAAGATTCTGTTCACTAGAAAAAGAGAAAAAGAAGAAGTATTAAAAAACGAAAAAGACAAAATGGCAGATGACAAGCCAGATATAGAGAGCTTAAAGCGGAAACGCTCAAATGCGCAACGAAACTTTACAGCACGAATAAACCGCCTTAATGTTAGTGCTGGCCGTTTACGTGAAGTTTAGTTGTCAGAAGAATTTGCGAGGTTGAAGGATGATTATAACAAACTCCTCGATGTCAGTAATGAATATATTGACGCACAGAGTGAAATAGACCCTACGGGTGACGACAGTGAGTCGCTGGACACCCTGGCGAGGAGAGATGCCAGTGAGCAGAGGTTCATTGAAACTGAGAGTAAGATCATGGTAATGTTGTGGTCCAAGTATGCAGCGCCAGACATAGATGCTCTTGTAACACAGTTCAAGTCTGCTCTTGATCGGGCTGAGGCGCTCGGGAAAGGTAAAGTAGTGCCATGGACGCAGCAAGGGGTCGAAAGTGGTAAGCTGGATAGGAAACTCCATGAACTCAAGGAGGCTGTGGACACTTGGAGAGACTATCGGCCACATGGTAAAGATAAATGGATGCTCCTTTTGTCATTGAAAGAGGACAAGGAGCAACTGATGGATGAGTGGACATGCAGACGTGAAAATGAGGTTATGAGTAGGAACAGTAAAGAACTAAAAGATGATGAGGATGATGATGTCGGAGGCGATGATGTGGAGTGTGGGCCTGTCACAACAGCGATCCACAGCCTCACAGCTCCAGATAACATCACCTTTACCCAACCAGTAAGCCTTGCTATTGCTACTGCACCTGTTAACACCAAGCCTGCTATCGTCAATCCGACCCCTGATGGGCAGGAAACTGTATATGTCACGAGCTCTCCTTCATTCATGTTCTCTGAAAGAGCAAGTATCTCTACCTGTGCTGCTCAAGGTACTAATGTCACTAGTCAACCTCAGAGCTGGTATGGACCACCTACCATACAAAGTAACCCCCAGCTGACATTACAACCGAACTTACAATCTAGTCGGTCTGATGGTGGACTTGGTGTCAGTTTCGCCCAACCTCCGACCCGTACCAGCATACCACAACTGATGAGTGTTTATGCTGCACCGTCCGTCAATCCACCCGGTAGTAGCATGCCATATAGCAGCCCTGGTCTGTACGCTAGTGGGGATAATAGCTCTCAATGGGCCCGACCAAAAATGAGGCTCACACCCATAAGTTTGCCTAAGTTCTCCGGGGACAGGAGAGACTATTGGCGCTGGAAGGCTGAATAGGAGAGTATCCAGGCGCAGGCAGAACCTACGGGGTCGAGGGAATGCAAGAAACTTCATTTGCTAGACAGTATAGGAGAGTCTGTGAAAAGTGAACTCAGACTGTTGCGTTGCAGAGGTGCAAACGACATCTTCAGGGAATTAGAGAACCGGTATGGTGACAAAGCACAAACAGCAGAAGAGATTGTGTTGGAGCTTCAATCACGACCTGCTGTAAAAAACCACCAGCCACGGGAGACATTAGAGTTGATCCTTGCAGTGGAGAGGGCAGTAATGGACCTCACGGACCTGGGGTGTGCAGACGCAGTACAGAATCAGCTGGTGATTCGGTCATTGGAGAGTAAACTCCCTGATGTCATGAAAAGAGAGTGGCTCATGTGTGTGAGAAACCCTGGTAACGATGTCCTCCCAGGAAATCGATTCGACAGGCTCTTACTGTTCCTAGAAGACCAAAAATCGTTGCTCGTGAGGTTGGAGCAGTTGTTGCCCAGCAAACCATGGCCTGCTAAACCCCCTGAGCGACCAAGCTACCGGGAGAAACCAGGCGACAGATGGAGGGAAAAGAAGTCGTTCACTAAGACTACAGCAAGTGAAGTCAAAAAAGACTCCAAGCAGTTACCGTGTGCTGTGTGTGGTGATGAAGAACATGGAGGTAAACAGTTTCGCTGTAAAACTTTCAGGAAGGCCAGGCTATCAGAAAAGAAATCTCAGGTGAAGAAGGCAAAAGCATGTACGAAGTGCCTGGATGTTCACGGGGTTGACAGTGGCTGCACTTCAAAGTTCCTCTGTCGTAAGGAGGAGTGTAAGAAAGGCGACACTCCAGTTGACCACCACTATTTCCTCTGCCCTAAGGTATCAACTAAGAAGGATGCTACTAAGAGGGATAACAAAGCAGAGGAAAAGAGAGGACCTCGGGGTCCGACAGAGGAGCAAGAGGCTGTGTTCGCAGAGTTGGGATTGACTCCCCACCAGTTGGAGGCTGTCCGCAAAGCCTGTACTAACAAGGCAATGTCGACAGTGTGTTCTGGCAAGGGTCTGATAGAACAGAGTGGCTTGAGAGAACATCCAGTCCTCATGATGCTCGTACCTGTCACAACAAAGAGAGGGGACAGTCTTGGAGCCTTGGTTGATCTCGCGTCTGACACAAATTACATTACGCACCAAGCTGCGGAAAGGCTCGGGCTAACGGGTGAACCAATCTCCCTTGTTGTGTATGGTGTTGGCACGATGCAGGTAAAAGTTGATACGAAAAGGTATCTCATCACTATTAAAGTGTGGACCTCAAGAGGAACCCTGAAGTTTCACTAGATGATCTGTTATGGGCTGGAAGACATCGCCAAAGTGGATCGGCTGGTGAGATCAGAGCGACTAGAGCAGTTCTTCCCTGAAGCTAAGCCGGGAGAACTGGCCCGCCCAGAAAAGATCGATCTATTGATCAGTTCTCGAGAAGGTCGATTAGCTCCACAGCGGCTGCAAAGGGTTGGCGACCTGGTGTTGTGGGATGGTCCTCTGGGCAAGATTGTGAGTGGTGTGCATCCAGACCTCTTCGAAGAAGTGGAGGTGACCACCTGGCAGTCAGAGACGCACTTCGCTCACTCAATGAAGACGGTAGCCGTCAAAGTTGAAGAACACTTAATGGGAAGGTCAGGAAGCCATTTGGAGCGAGAAAGCAGTGTAGAAGTTCGAACAACAGCAGTGTGCAATAAAGAGATCCTTGAGTGGCTTAAATGGGATAGCATCGGTGCTGCTTGTGACCCTACCTGTGGAGGGTGTCGCTGTGGAAAGTGCCCACCGGGAGGAAAGGAGATGTCCCTGGCTGATGAGAAAGAGCTGGAGTTAATAAAGGCAGGTCTAACTTTCAGAGAGAGAGACGCCCACAGCGACCAGCCACACTGGGATGCAAAGTACCCCTGGAAGGAAAGCCCAGCCTCTCTTCCTAACAACCGAAAAGCTGTGGAAGCAACGTTCCTGAGGGCTGAGAAGCGGCTTGAGAAAGACCCCCTGTGGAAAGAGGCTTACATGAGGCAAGTCCACGAGATGGTGGGGAGAGGAGCTGCTGTTAAGCTCACTAAGAACGTGATGGACAGCTGGAAAGGTGCTGTGTGGTGGGTGAGCCACTTAACCGCTCCAAATCCCCACTCAGTGACTACGCCGGTGCATCTAGTGTGGAACAGCAGTCAGGAGTTCCAAGGGGTAAGCATGAATAACATTTTGCTCAAAGGCCCAGATGTCCTAAATCCCATCAGAGCGGTGCTCCTCAGATTCCGGGAAGGAAAACATGCAGCCATCGGAGACATCACCAAGATGTACAATTCGGTTTGGCTGGAGGAACAAGAGGTCCATATGGATCGATTCCTATGGAGAGACTCACCGAAGGATGAGATTGAGGATTATGCTGTCGTGAGGGTAAACATGGGGGACAAACCAGCGGGATGCATTGCACAAGTTGCAATGCGAGAGACTGCGAAGTTGCCCCAGTTCTCTGATATGACGGAGGAAAGAAGAGTCATAGAAGAAGATTCCTACGTCGATGACCTCCTTACGTCCCACAATGACCCAACCTGTCTAGACAAGATCCAAGAGGGATTAGAGAAAATACTGAAAGCAGGTGGCTTTTACCTCAAGCCTTGGGTCCGGTCCGGTCAAAGTGGGAGGCGGGATGGGATAGAGTCCAAGCCAGTGACTCTGACGCTGCCCAACCAGCTAAGTGAGAAAGATAACAAAGCCCTGGGGGTTGGTTATCTCGTGCAGGAAGACAAACTCTTTGTGATGGTCTCTATCAACTTCTCCAGAAGGAAGAAAAAAATGAGAACTGAGATTGACCTCACTGAAGATGAAGTGGAAGTAAAGACACCTAACCTACTGACTCGCCGCATTCTACTGAGCCAGATAGCTGGGCTGTATGACCCGATTGGTCTGGTAACACCTGTGAAACAGAAAGAAGTGATCCTTGTAAGAAGAGCCTTCCAGGAAGCTGGCAAGCTGACTAAAGATACCTGGGATGAACCTCTTTCTGACGAGCTAAGAGGAAAGGCAATTGAACTGTTCAAGGACTATGCTCGTTTGAGTAGCATCAAGTTCCACAGGAGCCTCAAGCCATCTGACTGGAAGGGTAAACCCTGGGGAATCACGTTTTCTGACGGGAGCTGTGAGTCCTATGGCGCTGTACTGTACTTGCGATGGGTAACATCATATGGTGTGGTCACCCGGCTAGTAGAGTCAAAGGCCAAGTTAACCCCCCTCAACCAAAAAGGTGACGCAGTCAAAGCTGAGGTTTGCGGGGCAGTATTCGCCACACGTCTGAAGGGATATGTATTGAAGCATGGATGGATAGACGTGGAGAAGTGGTACCACTTCATTGATAGTTAGACGGTGCTTGGAGCCATCCAAAGGGAGAGCTATGGATTCCAGACATTCTTCGCGAACCGAGTCGGAGAGATTCAGAAGGCTGGACCCATAACTGACTGGTGGTGGATACCAGGCGAGGTCAACATCGCTGATCTAGTCACGAGAGGGTGCTCTCCTGAATTGCTGGGTGAGAACTCTGTGTGGCAGGAAGGTCCTGAGTTCCTGTCTAATCCAGTTGAGGATTGGCCTATGAAGTCCGCTTCAGAAGTGGCATCTGATGCTAGGGAGGTGGTGAGTAAACTCCAGAGAAAGGCCTTTTCAGCAGTACTCACCAGAGCTCAAGCCAAGAAGCTATTGAACCCTGACAGTCCTGGTGGTGAAGATCAAATAGTCACAGATGGAGTTAGTGGGGCTTCAGCATCCTCAGAAAATGGGATGAAATTGACCTTAGCCGAGACCAAAGAAATGGAGACACTGTGGGGAGCAATACTCATAGACCAATTGGAACCAAGAAGGTACAGTTCTCTAGCTAAACTTTGTGGAGTCGTTGGTTATGTCCGCAGAGCTGTGCAGAAGTGGTTGGCCTGTGTAGGCAGGGCCTCTATACCAGCAAAGTGGGAGGCAGTATTGACAGTAAAGGAACACAAAGCTGCATTCCAAGACCTGTGTCTAGCCGCCCAGAAGGGAGTTACATTTCCTGTGACAATGCTAAACAGACTTGTTGTCAGCAGGGATGAGGCTTCAGGGCTCCTAAAATGCTATGGTAGAGTCCAGACCATTACCCAGGAATATACTGGTGTGCCCCTGATCCCCTACAATGCATGGATTAGCACCCTTCTCACACGAGAGGCCCATAAGGTTAACCATGAAGGTGTTGCTGGTACACTCCTCCGTGTGAGGTCTAAAGCATGGGTGGTGCTGGGACCAAGAATTGTCAGAAATGTCATTGACTCTTGTATGCACTGTCGAAAGACCAAAGCGAGAATGTGCAAACAGGTGATGAGTGAACTCCCCCTCGAACGAACTGAACCAGCCGCACCCTTTGAGTATACGACATTAGACCTTTTCGGACCATATGTTGTTAAAGATACGATAAGGCGAAGAACAAAGATGAAAATTTGGGCTGTGGTGTTCAGCTGTATGGCTTCAAGAGCAGTACATGCTGACATTGTGGAAGATCTGTCGACGGAAGGATTCCTGAAAGCATACCAGCGCTTCACAGCTCTCAGGGGTCACCCAAGAAAGCTTTGGTCGGATCAAGGGACCAACTTTGTGGGCGCCAGGCCAGTACTACAGGAGCTTTACGAGTTCTTAAGTGGCATTGACAAGGATCAGGTCCAGAAGAAGGCGGCAGCTGTAGGAACCGACTGGATGTGGGTGTTTCACCCGGCGGACTCTCCACACCGAAATGGGGCAGCTGTCCGTGTACTTAAGAGAGCATTAAGCAATGTTGGCAAAGAAGGAAACCTGACGGCATTGGAGTTCCAAACCCTCCTTTACCTTGCTGCTAACTTGTCAAATGAAAAACCAATCGGTGCCAGTGCCCAGGTATAGGATGAGACCGTGGAAGTCATCACTCCCAACTCTCTTCTGCTTGGTCGCGCAGGACCCAGTGGGGACTCTCAAGGGTTTAAGTATCCAACGTACCCCGTTGTGAGGCTGAGGGCTATCCAGATCGAGGTTGACAAGTTTTGGAAGAGATGGAGCCAGCTGGCAGGTCCGGGCCTCTACATCCGTCAAAAGTGGCATGCGCCTGCTAGAAATGTTGCAGCAGGGGACCTGGTGTGGTTAGCTGACCAGAATGCGCTGAGGGGCCAGTTTAGGCTGGGTCGAGTCATGGAGGCGTGTCCTGATGTAAAGGGTGTGGTACGAGATGTGAGGGTGAGAACATGTCGAAGCTGTCCAGTTTTCTGCGGACAGGTCAAGAAAAACCAATGTATGGAGAACTATCCCTCCACCATCCACAGGGACGTTAGGAGGTTGGTAGTTCTGCTTCCGGTGGAGGAGCAGTAAAGGATCCCCATCATGGTGTGTTTCGGTTGATAAAGGATCCCCACCATGGTGTGTTTCGGTTGATGAAGGGTCCCCACCATGGTGTGTTTCGGTTGATAAAGGAGCCCCACCATGGTGTGTTTCGGTTGATAAAGGAGCCCCACCATGGTGTGTTTCGGTTCAAGACTTTCCCCACTACCATCCTTCCGTAGGCTGGTGGTGTGTTTCGGTAAAGGAGGATGTAATGTTACCAAGGACAATGCGTGTTGTTTATGGACACTAAAACCATCTTGAAAAGATAATTATTAAAGTTATGACATAATACGTTCATATCTGAGTATGCAATATTATTTGCATTATCATGGAGAGAATTTCATATCTTGAAGTTTAACAGTTTGGTTATGATGGCCTACTTGGATTCTAGAATCAGTAGACCAAGTGGGAGGTGTAGAACTTTCCAGCAGGTATATCTAATGTTTATATACATTTATATATGAATATATATTACAAGAGATGGATGTTATTATTATGTTCTGAATTCTTTGAGAAAATGATTGTGTACATTCCAAATGCAAGCATATTTATGTTATATTTCATGTTATAATCTTACTAGGTTACAGGTTTGTTGTATTATCATTCCTGGTCACCAGAATGTCTGTGTATGCTTAATAAGTAAGTGCGCAGGCGCCTTTAATTTAGGTTTCATTTTCATTTTAGTTGATGGTCAGGACTGGTATGCCTTGCCGGTGAGTGGCTGTGAACTAACATTGCTAGTAATTTGGGTTGATATTTAATAACATTTGAGTGTGTAGTTTATTAGTTAATTCTGGTATTTGTGTTTTCATTGCAGGTTTACAACCTAACCTAACCTAACTAACGTCACTGACAGGCTAGCGTAGCAATAGCGTTCAAGCTAGCTATGTGTGAGAGAGTATTGTGTGCGCAATAAAAGCTCATAAAGTGACCCGAGTTGTATCCGCCGTACTTGTCCTGAAAACCCTTCCAGTGGGGAGTTTATTGAGCTATAAAAGGTAGCTTAGTGAAGAACTGGACAAAAATGTTTCATCTATATGTGGCGAATAGAGTTGATGGTTATGCATCAGCTGTATTGATGCAAGAGATCTGTAGTGGGAGGAAAAAACAGCCTATAGCATACTTCAGCACAAAATTAGACAATGTAGCCCAGGGATACCCACCATGTTACCAACAGGGTTTAGCTGCAGTGTAGTATGCTTATGAAAAAGCATCCACAACTGGGTACCCAGTAACTATATATTCACATCACAAAGTTGTGGAATTAATAGAACAAGGGAAATTTGTTCTGACACAAGCTCGAATTCTAGCCTATTCCTCATTACTCACATATCCAGATGCTACCATTAAAAGATGCCATACAGTTAATCCAGCTGAACTAATTCCTTTGGCTTTTGAAGGAAAACCTCATGAGTGTGTGAATGAATCCTTGGCATTTACTAGATTACGACCAGATCTTGAATCAACACCTATTTCTGAAGCAGAAGTTACTTACTTAGTAGATGGTTCTAGCTTTAGAGATCACGAAGGAATACATACAGGATATTCAGTAGTGAAGAAAAACAAAAAAGAATATGAATCTGTGAAATCACAACATTGTGTACAGCCTTGCTCTGCTCAATTAGCAGAATTAAAAGCTCTCACAACTGTATGTCAGTTAGCAAAAGGACAAACTGCTAACATTTTTACAGATTCAGCATATGCTCATGGTGTATGTCATCTATTCGGAGCAGTGTGGAAACAAAGAGGTTTCAAAAAAAGTGATGGGACTCCCATCCAACATAGTGAATAAATAGGGCAATTGATTTCTGCTATGATGTTACCAAAACGACTAGCAATAATCAAATGTCAAGCACACAAGAAGGGAAATTACTATGTCATTAAAGGAAACAATGCAGCAGATTTAGAAGCTAAAAAAGCTTCAGGGTGTCAGGTAGCAGTATTAGCACCTGTAGTACTTATTGAACCTCATCCTCAATTGGATGACATTGTTCAAATTCAACAATAAGCAGGCCCCTATGAACAATCAATGTGGCATCAAAGGGGAGCTAAAAAAGACTCACAGGAGATCTGGCGTACACATGAAGGACATATTGTTGCACCTACTTCACTTTTGAATATTCTTATTACAGATGCACATGGTTTTGACCATTGTGCAAGGGGAGAAGTAGTAAGAAAAATTAAACAGCAAGGATATTGGTCTCCTTATTTATATGCAATGGTGGATGATTTTTTGTCCACATGTGAAGTATGTGCTAAATACAATGTAAGGAAAGGCATAGTGACACCAAAAGGCCATATTCCAATTCCTGAAGGCCCCTTTAAACATCTTGTAGTCGATTATGTGGATATGATAAAGTGTGTACGGGGCAAAAGATAAATGCTTGTTATCATAGACAGATTTAGCAGATGGGTGGAGGTGGTACCATCCGCAGATCTAGGGGCAGGAACGTTAATTAAATTTCTAACAAGAGAGGTAATTCCTAGATTTGGAATTCCATCAGAAATAAGTTCAGATAATGGGTCGGCGTTCATACAAAAAACTGTGAAACAAGTATTGCAACAATTAAGAATAAAACAGAGACTAGGATGCGTTTATAGACCTCAATCACAAGGGTCAGTGGAGAGGGTTAATGGAGTTATCAAGGCCAAAATAAACAAAATATGTGAAAGTACTAAACTTAATTGGATTGATACATTACCGCTTGCACTAATGAGCTATCGCATGCAAACTAACAGGAACACACATTTAACACCGCATGAAATGATTACGGGTCGACTCATGCCTGTGCCATTTTGTAGAGGTCCCTATAAAGGACCGCCTCATGAGCAATTACAAATGGAACTTTGCTCTTATATGAAGAAATTAACTGCCATACATAAAGCTATCTATTTACAGGAAAAAAGAAAAGAGCCCAGAGAGAAATCGGAGACTGACTGTCCAGTTGTTCCAGGTGACCAAGTTTATCTGAGGGTACTCCGGAGAAAGTGGAATGAGCCCAGGAGAGAAGGACCCTACACAGTGGTGAGAGCTACTCCAACAGCAGTCCAAGTGGAGGGAAGCACAACCTGGTATCATCTAAACCACTGTACTAGAGTTCCCACAGGAAAGGCAGAAAGAAAGGAAAACAGACAACCAGACAATGCAGGAGAAAGCAATGAGGAAAAATTAGAGACTCATGATGAAGTGCAAACTGATGAGAGCTCACCAAAAGATACCCAAGGAGCTCCTTTCCTCCTGTCAGACAAACTGAAGGGGACAGAGAATAAGTCTGACAACATGTCTGAAGATCAATCTATGCCTAATGCATCTCATAATGCAGACTCAAACTCAACCAATAGAAAGCAACCTGACTTCCCTTCAATTGACTTTTCAACCTTTGAACAAAAGTGACAATGTTATCAACTCAACAGAACCAATGATAATCTAAAATCGTAGAAACATTGATTATGATGTTCAAGGTGATGAAGACATTAGTCAAATGGATGCATTATGGGATACAGCCCAAAATAATGAATGGTATAAATGGGCAACCTTTACAGCTAAAGAAACAGGAAAAGAAAATTTCTTGCTGTGCTCCAAATCTCTGTTAAACAAAGTAATAGCCATACCAAATCCATATGACTACCGAAAATGTGCCCAACAACTAAAGGAAGTAAGATAGCACCTGAAAAATGTGAAAATCAAACTATAGCCTTACCTCCAATAGAAATTTATGAAGACCAATCATTAATAATAGCAGATTTCTTTTGGATCTGCGGAAGTGAAATATTATTGCCTTCTTTACCAGTTGGATGGAAAGGTATATGTGTAAGAGCACGATAACTTCAAGAAGTTATCATGGCACAATGGGGAATAGAACAGAGCATGAACATGAAAGACAATAGAACTAAAGGAGGATACGAGCCAGACCCCAATGTATATTTAAACTCAATTGGACAGCCAAGAGGAATTCCTAATAAATTCAAGGCAAGAGATGAAAAAAAAGGAGGTTTCGAGTCAATCTTGGTTTGGATTACACCAAACAAAAATACAGAGTGGATTAATTATATTTATTATAATCAACAAAGATTAATTAATTATACGGATGAGGCGTTAACCTTATTAGGCGACCAAGTGCATGCAACAAGTAGAATGACATGGCAAAAAAGACAGGCTCTTAATTGGCTCTTGGCAGACAAGGGAGGAGTTTGTGTTATGTTTGGAGATCAATGTTGTACATTTATCCCAAATAACACCGCCCCGGGAGGAGCTTTCAGTGAATTTATGACAAAAATAAAAAAATTAAGAAATGAAGTTACAGCAAATGCCGGAAGAGACCAACACATTTGGGATTGGATTGATGTGAAATTTGGAGCATGGTTTGTTAAACTGGGAATGTTTTTAGGAGTTGCCATATTAATAGGAGGATTATTATTTTGCTGTGTATTACCTTTATTAAGAACATTAATCGTCAATGCTACTGTTAAGCAAATTAAAGTGATAAAAGTCCCAAATAATCAACAAAGGATCACTGAAAGGAGTCTGGAGCAATATTATGAAGGATGGCTAAAAAAACTAAACTTAAATGAGCAAACTTTTGATGATAGTTCTCTTGACTCTAACGAGGATGATGAAGATGTCTAAAGGTGAACCATACCCTGGATATAAGTGCCAGTTTAACTTCGGCCCAGGAAGGCTCTCTACGATACATAAGGTATCTGAGCTGAAGATCAACTTTTATAATCTTGTGATATTCAATTATTGATGTAATATATGTATTTTATGCCTTTTATACATAACTGTGATAACCACAGGCAAATGCTGAACCAATTGCACGCTCATGCTTATAACATCGTGTACTATTAAAGAAGGAATTAGGGAGACTGGATCTTTTACTCCCTCCTCGTCAAATTTTGAGAGAGATGTTTGGTCCAGTAATCCCTCAGAGTGGAATTTCATAATCTAGTCACTGGTGATAAAACAATGTGACTTATTTAGTCACTAGGTAGTGTAACTAATATGACTGGATTATGGAGTACCACTCTGGATAAGAATAATCAAATGTGAGACTTACTAAGTCTCAAAGGGGAGATTTTTGTTGCTAGTTATTATTAGGGATGTCCCGATCAGGTTTTTTTGTCCCAGAGTCCGAGTCATTTGATTTTGAGTATCTGCCGATACCGAGTCCCGATCCGATACTTCTATAATACATAAAAAAAGAATAAAGAAGAGCGAAAAAACAGATCCAGGATGTTCAATAAATTACATTTTGAAATATATTCAAATACAAAACAGCTATTTTAAATAGGCTAGTAAAAATATTTCAAAATCTTACTGTTTTGCTGTACTTTGGATCAAATAAATGCAGGCTTGGTGAATAGAAGGGACTTCTTAAAAAAAAAAAAAAAAAAAAAAAAAAAAAACCTTAACAAGCTTACTGTTCAAAAACTTCTGACTGGTAGTATAGGCAACTTTATTTTTTCTCTAATTTCTAGCTTTTAATTGGCTTAGAAATCTATAAATGCTGGACAATAACAAATAATAATGATTTGTTTATATACTACAAACGGTTTATCACATAATAATGCAGAATAGTTTCTATACTGTAATAAATGCTATGTCAATCAGCACTGCATTGTTCATACTTTATTTATCACCTGCTGGAGATGACTTGAAGAACAATTTATTGTCGTGATCGTATATTAACGTCTTCGTGTTTGCTTAAGTTTCTTTTTTCCTGTGCGCACCACAGCATAGCTGGACGCTTTTGTCCATATTAGGAATTTCCTGATATCAGCGCGAGACCGCGCTCTGGCTTCGAGTATGAATGAAACACACACTGCATGAGAGTTTAGCGCTCTGTGATGTTCATCTCGCTGTATCCTGAGTCCGAATGAAATATCAGGTCATGCGCAAACTATCATGTCTCTTTGAGTTTGAATCTATATTTATTCACACCAGCTCTTGAAAACAAAGTGATGTCATGCCGCACGCGTCGCTGTTTCTGTGTGGAGTCAAAAGGGTCTAACTCTGGGCCACCGCATAACAAAAGATGTGTTAAAAATTAATGAGAATATATATATATATATATATATATATATATATATATATATATATATATATATATATATATATATATATATATATCCGAGTCCTGATCGGGAGGTAACGTCCGATTCCGATCGAGTCTGAAACCACGCGATCGAGCCCGATTTCCGATCACGTGATCGGATCTGGACATCCCTAGTTATTATTCCATTATAATCCTATAGGTAAAGTGTAGAAAGGAATTTGCTTACGTGCTGGAATGTACAAAACTGATGAGAAACATATGGTCAGACATATAGACAGGGCCTTTCTTTATAATAAATCAAGCAGGGGGCCTCTTCTCTCTAGGGAGGTATTAAAATTGTAATCATAAGGAAAAGTTTGACTATGTGGAAACGCCCCATATAGTGTATATAAGGAGATACCAAATAACATTCGAGAGATCTCCTTGCAAGGAACTCTCGACTTTATTCTCCTTGAAATAAAGTCTTTTCTTCTGAGAGAAAAACCCCAGACTGAGTGTGCTTCTTCAGAGAACCGGCAGAGGACACTACAAGGTCATAAAATATTCTGTGCCAGAAGTCCCAAGCAAGATAACCAACCAACCAACTTTTTCACAAAACAGCTTTTAACATTAACACCCTTAGAACAATTATTTACAATTTCAATTCAGAGAAGATAGTCAAATTTGTTGTTCGTAATTGAAATGCAACGCTGGACATCACATGTAAACCCATGAGAGTTATACACCATATCCTTAAACACTTCCCCCACCTAGCAGAACCAGACTGAAATTCCTAGGGGAGTTCACTCTGACCAATGTGAACTCAAATAGACTTATAAATGAATATCAGTCCATAGCTTCACTCCATGGTCATTTATATGAAAAGTGAAGTGACATTCAGCCAAGTATGGTAACCCATACTCAGAATTTGTGCTCTGCATTTAACCCATCCGAAATGCACACACACAGAGCAGTGAACACACACACACACACTGTGAGCACACACCCGGAGCAGTGGGCAGCCATTTATGCTGCGGCGCCCGGGGAGCAGTTGGGGGTTCGATGCCTTGCTCAAGGGCACCTAAGTCGTGGTATTGAAGGTATTGAAGGTGGAGAGAGAACTGTACATGCACTCCCCCCACCCACAATTCCTGCCGGCCCGGGACTCGAACTCACAACCTTTCGATTGGGAGTCCGACTCTCTAACCATTAGGCCACGACTTCCCACACATTCCCACACATGTAACCCACACATTTGACTATCATGTTTATAATCACTTATTGTGTATGTCTTTTAATAACTATGGGATAGCTTAAGGATTCATAATCATGTTTGGTATGTTTGTGTTCGAATCTGTTAGCTTGAAACAGTCCTGACCATCAGTTATTTGTCAAATGTATCATATTCTTGTTATAGGAATCATGTCCAAAATTAAACCCTGCAAGTGCGGGAAAATTTGGACCACATGCTTGATAAGATAACATATGATTTATGATACCCCCGAGGCAAGACAATATCTGATTGGTCAAGACAACATTTGAGGTGTGGCCAACAGGCCAGTTTAAATACTTAGGACACCATAAAATCTTGCTTTTAGTTTTTAGCTATGCTTCTTAGCTTTTGCTATTAGTCATGTTTGCTTTTAGTTTTTAGCTATGCTTCTGCTATTAGTCATGTCTGTTTTTAGCTTTTAGTTTTAGCTAAGCGTTTAGCTTCTGCTATTAGTCATGCCTGCTTTTAGTTTGCTTTTAGCTTTGCTTCTTAGCTTTAGCTTTTAGCCATGCTGTTAGTCATCACTGTTCTTTGAGTGCGGTTCCAGCGTGCTTCGGCCTGCCTGCTGCTACTTAGCCACGATGAGAAGAAACACCACCTAGTCTCGTCAAACTTTACTTCTTTTCTTTTCCGTTTGAGAGTTTCGTGTTTTGAGTTAAGTTTTGTAACGCTGGTCTCCGAGTCTGACCTCGACTGCCCGTTCAACTTCAACCAGCCCACACAACTGTGCATCTTCAGCCAACGCCCAACCACTGGCTTCCCAAGACGTCACTTCAACGACTACTGAACTTCCAGCCAATCAGCGACATCGAAAACAAAGGGAACACAGGCAATGTACCTCCAGACTGATTTGCACTGATGTATCTAATATAATTTTAACCTTATTGAGGAACTCAATGCGAGGGCTAATTGTGATTGGTGTTCATGTCTATGCAATTTAACGTAATGCTGTAAACTTGGGATTCCACATTTCCATTCTCTTAAACTCATTCTTCCCTAACTTTCGAACTTCCTGCAACTTGTGTGAATGTGTGATTGCTTGCATTTATATGTTAGATTAGTTTATGTGTTAGATTTATCTAATAAAGCCTTATTCATATTGAAAAGAGAAGTATCTTGTGTTTTGAGCTTACAAGTTAATGCCTTAAACTGCCGATCTTGTTACTGTGCTAATTGATAGTGTTTTCACTATACTTTGGATATTAATATCCAGCGCAGATTTGATGTTAAACGGCTTGTTCAGTGAATCGCAGGGTGTCTCAGTGATTAGCCGTGAAACAGTGATTCGGTTCAAATTTCCTTTGAAATCTTAAATGTTTCCCTTTGAGCTAAATTGACCTGTTTCCCTTAAACCAGAAACTGCATTATGACATGGGCTATTTGGGGATTGAACAGACTCTCGATCTTGTCAGGTCCAGATTTTGTTGGCCTAGAATGTCTCTGGAAGTTGAGAGGAAAATTAAAACTTGTGAAAGGTGTGTCCGAAGGAAAACTCAACCTAATAAGGCAGCCACTCTTGTCAACATATGCATCACCAGACCCATGGAACAGTTGCCAAGTGCCTGTGGGATCATTTTCTGACTCACTATGGATTTCCAGAGTGACTTCATAGTGACCATGGTAGGGATTTTGAATCTCATATTATAAAAGAGCTATGTACCCTCACAAACATTCGTAAGGTGAGTACAAGTCCTAACCATCCAAGAGGAAACCCTGTAGAGCGATTCAATCGCACCCTCTTGAGTATGTTTGGGTACCCTGCAAGACAAGGATAAAACTCACTGGCGTAATTATGTGAAACTATTAACCCATGCTTATAAATGTACAAAGAATGAGGTTACTGGGTTCTCACCATATGAACTTATGTTTGGTCGACAGCCAAGACTACCAGTTGACATTGCCTTTGGGTTACCAGTCAGGGTTTGTAAAACTTCCTCTCATTCTCAATACGTGAAGAATCTGAAAGCCAGGTATGAGCACAGCTATAAAATTGCAATTCAGAATGCAAAGAAAGTAGCTGAAAAGAACAAAAACGCTTTGATAAGGTTATCCGAGAATCCACCTTGGAGGTAGGCAACAGAGTTTTAGTAAGGAACTTGCGCTTGCATAACAAACATAAACTTGCTGACCAGTGGGAATCTACTATTTACATTGTGACCAAACAAATGGGAGACCTACCTGTGTACTCCGTTAAACCTGAGAGTGCTGATGAGCCGGTCACCTGCTTCCTTGTGGATTTCTTGCTGAAATGGAAGAGACAGAGAATGTAATTGTTACAGCTAGGAAGCCAAGGACGAAGCAAGAGTGTGTTCATTCTGACAAACCTGATTCAGAAGATGAAGATTACTGGCAACATATTTTCATTACACCAACTCCTGCTAGAGAGAGGACGGTGAAATCATGTGAAGTACCCAGGAATCACACTGTCTCAAATCACTCTGTTGAAGAGGATGGGCTGAAAGGAATTCCACTCCAGCCTGTTCCACGCTCGATTACGTAAGAACAACCTTTTCCTACAAAAAATGTTGTGGAAAGTCAATGTGATGATACGGTTAGTGCAAATCGAATTAAAGATGGAGCTGAATATTTGAGTAACTCCCCTTCGGACAGAGTTGATGAGGGAGATTCACTTGAGACATCTATGAGTTGAGGAACTGAGAATTCACCTGAACTTCTAGTTAAGCTAGAGATGCCAGTCCAACACAGTCCACTCGACACTAGTTTTAATGAACAAACATCTGAAGTGATGGAACCTGAAAATAATGCCGAAATACCTCCAAATGAACCATCAATTGAATGTTCTGTGCGCAGATCTGAAAGAATCCGTAAACATCCAGGATTGTTTCATTACCCAACCCTAGGGAAACCTTTAATCTCATTCGCACAGACTTTGCTGGAAGGATTTAATCAAGCAGTAATTGAAACCTTGCTGGAAACACAGGATGGTACCTTAAGGAACCCTATGATCTCAAACTGTGATGTTGTTTAACAACATGAAGAGACTCATGCTGTTTCAGAGGGGGAGGATGTAACCCCTGTAAGAAGTACTAATAAGAATGTAACTTTCATCATTTCTAAGGTTAATCATTTATTATATTATAATGTCACTTATTATATTCCTCCAATCATAATTCTGCATAAAACCTGAATTTAGAAAATCTGCCTAGCACTTGTTGAGCAGTCCTGAACAGGTATTTGTGATTGGTTAAATATTTCAAGCTCTGCCCCTGCTATATACACAAAATGGGTGTGAGAGAGTGCAGCGGGAGATTGAGACGAAGATTATGAGCCGTGAACAATTAAGCTGCCTAAAACTTAGTGAAATTGTCATTGTTATTGGTTAAAAGAGTCGAAAAGGAGCATATGCACCAGAAAGAGTTGCAGAAGAATTATAGTCTGCATTTTTGTTGGTTTTTGGTAATGAAAAAACATTCATTGAATCTCGGGGAGTACTGATTTATAAACCATATATTGTGACAACTGGGTGAAGGAGAAGCTGGAAACAAGTGCGAGTATGAACAATATTTAATGAAAACAAAACAAACAAGAATACAAACAACGCTGGGAAGACGACAATCCAAGATGGTGAAGGCGGTGAGTAATCCAGATGGTGGTGGAGAGTTGGCAGCAGGAGAGGATGGCACAGGAACTGGGGGGAATCGAGCCGAAGGTAAGTGGTGATGCTTGTGAAGATTCGATGAGTGGATGAGGTTCCGGGGAAGACACGGACATCCAAACGCAGAACAACACAGATGCAAAGAACAGTTACCAACATGAAACAATGCTCTCACAAACACAAGACATGAGACAAGCCATTATATAGGGAGAGAGTGATGAGTGACAGCTGCTGCTGATGACAATTAACGGAGACGCCCACAAGAGAAATTACTGATTACTGAGAAATTATGTGTTATTTGTATGGTAACAACGGCAAGATCCTAATCACTATATTACAGTGATGTAATTTACAATTGCAATCAATGTCTGATGATGTTCATAGGGAGCATATAACAATTTGTTTCATTTAATTATCTTGAAATGTATTATTTTGACTTAATTTATTTTCATAAACTTGAAATACATGTGTATCATTTTTTTGTCGTCGCTAAGTGAATTCAGGAACTGAGTTATTGTAATTCTGTATTTATGTGCATTTGGTATTAATGCTCATGCCAGACTATGTGAATGATACATATGTGCCTGTTTTTATGCAGGCCAGGTTTTTGGTTTTTCCCTTGAATTCTCTCTTCTGGATAGAAGATGGCGAGCCACCCAGATTGAATTTGGTGTTCTTCAATTGATTTGTGCAGAGTGCCTTTGAGTCCAGCACTTTGGTAGGACTGTACAATTACAACCTATGGATCTCTCCTTCTAGAACTTTGCTTGATATTGAACCTAAAGGAACTTTACTTCCTGTGAATTTGAACACTAATCTTAGCTCAGCAACGTGAACTGAATGGACAGAACTGGTGATCCTTATTTCATCAAGGAATACACGTACACTGATAACACACACACTGTTACGTTTATGAACTTTTGTTTCCTTATTTAGTCATCTTCCTTTTCTTGTTTTGGTAATTGATTATTCCCCACCTGTCTCCAGTTCCCTCATTACCTCCTGTGTGTTTAAATACCAGGTCTGTTCAGTTCTCCCTCGTCCGTGATTGTACTTAACCTATTGTCTATGTTAATGCTGTTATTGTGAAGTTAATGTAATATAGTATTTTGTCTGTAATCTCCTTTGTTATTCCAGTAGACTCCTCTTTTGTTCCAGATCCTCTTTTAGCACTTTTGTCTTGCGTTTAGCATACACACCCTAATTGTAACAAAATCACGGACCTAAACAGTGTAGTTTATTTAGCGGCGTTTTTCTTTCTTTTATTTTTGTTTTCCTCCCTCTCCCGGAATGGCCATTCCAGCAGTCCGTCTCGTATGACTGGAGCAACTGGACCATTCGCTGGAGGACCATACCAGGGACTTTCTAGATCTGGCGTGCCTTACCCACTTTTCTGACCGCTCGCTCTCTAACTTCTTCTACACTGGCATGAGCAAGCGGTGTAAGGCACTCCTACCAGCGAACGGTCCCCGAGAGGATTTCGCCGCTTTCGTGGAGTGGGTGCTGGAGAAAAATGGATCTTCATGGACCATCAGCACCGCCGAAGAGGATATCTCCAGCCCCACTCCCGACCCAGAGACCAGCCAGCCACCATCACGCCGCACGGAGCCAGAGCCCACCGCAGACGCAGAGCCCGAGCCATTCACGGACAGGGAGCAGCACCTCGAGAGCACGACTGACCAGGTGTGTGAGCCAGCAACACCGTGCGTCGTGGTAGTCTTAGTGGAGATCAAGGGCGTGGAGGAAAGCTCTGCCCACACTTCCGCGACTGAGGGTGAGCTGTATTCGGTTTCGGGAAATGATATGGAGCAACTATTGGATCTAATGGACTGGTCTATGGAGGTAATTCCTGAATCCCCTGTTTTTCTGCTGGTTCCGTCCAGCCCTGATCCCCTTGTATACCCTCTCAGTCTCCCACTCCTACCTCCTCCAGTCAGTTCCTCTGCTCCATTTCACTGGTTCCGCCCAGCCATGAACTTTCTGTTTCTCCGCTGGTTCCGCCCAGCCCTGAATTTTCTGTGTCTCCGCTGGTTCCGCCCAGCTCTGAATTTTCTGTGTCTCCGCTGGTTCCGCCCAGCTCTGAATTTTCTGTGTCTCCGCTGGTTCCGCCCAGCTCTGAATTTTTTGTTTCTCCGCTGGTTCCGCCCAGCTCTGAATTTTTTGTTTCTCCGCTGGTTCCACTCAGCTCAGAATTTTCTGTTTCTCCGCTGGTTCCGCCCAGCTCTGAATTTTGTGTTCCTCCGCTGGTTCCGCCCAGCTCTGAATTTCCTGTGTTTCCACTGGTTCCGCCCAGCCTTGAATTTCCTGTGTTTCCTGAATTCCCTCCCAGCCTCCCTCTTCCACCTCCTCCTAGGCCTGCCAGTTCCCCTGCTCCACTTCCGCTGGTTCCGTCCAGCCCTGATCCTCCTGTGTTTCCTCCCATCCTTCCTCTCTCTCCTCCTCCTAGACCTGCCAGTTCCTCTACGACATCTCTGCTGGTGCCAGTCTGTCCCGCAGCTCACCCTCAGCCTCCGCCTTGGTCGCCTGAGCCTTCTGCTCCACCTAGGCCCTCCGGATCCTCGACGTCGCCCTGGCTCTGCGGCTGTGCTGCTCCAACTTGGGCTCCTCACCCACCGGTGCAGTCTCCGCCTGTCGGCCCCCTGATGTCGTGAGCTCATTCTCCACCATGGCTCCTCCCGCCGTCGACTCCACCGTGGATCTCCGTCCTGGCTGGTCTCTGGAGGACCATTTGGCTCCTCCTGCTCCGGGCTCCTCCCTCCATCCACTACGCCCTGGTCCCTACCTCAGTGCTCCCTCTTCACCTGCTCCTTGCCTGCTCCTCGCCCGCCTCCGAAACCCCCACCCTCCTTCCGCTGGCATTCCTCTTGCGGTGCGAGGACGCACCTTTCCGGGAGGGGGCGAACTGTTACGTTTATGAACTTTTGTTTCCTTATTTGGTCATCTTCCTTTTCTTGTTTTGGTAATTGATTATTCCCCACCTGTCTCCAGTTCCCTCATTACCTCCTGTGTGTTGAAATACCAGGTCTGTTCAGTTCTCCCTCGTCCGTGATTGTACTTAACCTATTGTCTATGTTACTGCTGTTATTGTGAAGTTAATGTAATATAGTATTTTGTCTGTAATCTCCTCCGTTATTACAGTAAACTCCTCATTTGTTCCAGATCCTCCTCTAGCACTTTGTCTTACGTTTAGCATACACACCATACTTGTAACACACACATTTGTTATTGTATTTTTTATTGTTGTTTAAATAATACAAGTTATCATTCTGTATACAAGTTATTGTGGTTTCTGATTTAATTTCATTTAATGTTGATTTTGGGTTTACAGACTATACTATATTATTATTCAACGAACCTAATGTGTACTTACCATACCAGGGTTACATGTGGTAGACCAAAAACTTGTAACCAATCTCTTAGAAGGGCTCTTTACATGAAATTGCTCTTGGAGGGTTAGTTTCAATTCAGTCATGCTCTGTAGAACCGTCTAAGCCAGACAAGAGTAATACCCCTACTATGCTACTGTACTTGCGTGTTCATGCATGCATCATGCACATGAAGTAGACAGGCACACCAAACCCACCCACATATACTCATACCTTTCCCACATCCCCAATGTATCATCTGTTATATATATCAGCTTATGTACAGTATACATCACCACTTCCATAATTTAAAAAGTGTGCATCTGAGTTGCATCTAAAACATACTGTTGTGGAGATGGTGTCTGTTACACATAACACTGCCACAGTTTAACGTAGACATAAAGCCCTTATTATTAGTTTTAGAGTATGTTTTTTTTCTTTCTAATCGAGAAGCTGAATGCAGTGGGCTGGAGGCCCATGCTTTTTCTTGAGTACCCCAACAAGGAGGTCAAGATGCTACTGCCCGAGGGGCTCAAATTAAGTTTGGGGGAGAAGATATGTGTTAATAACATGAACGCGATCTACAGCATGATAGTTGAAGGTGATTCCACATTTGTGCATTATAACATATTTTAAAAATATTTTAAATCATTGTAAAAATTAAATGACATCAAATAACAAAATTCAAGTATTATGAGAGATATTGGTTTACTTTGCATCACGCCTACTCTACTTTACTGGTTCAACATAAAATAAAATATAATTTCTTGGAAAATTTAAAGTTTGCTGGAATGGTCAAACTCAAGACACTACATAACAATAACCCTATTCTCAAGTCATGTGGCTTTTCACTTTTCTTCGATGAACACACAATTTGAGACTGTAAAGTTAAATTTTTTACACAGTATATCTATAAAAGAAAACGTACACAATCAAACAATCAAAAGTTAGCAGATAAGTCTGTCAGTCATATTCAAACAAAACTTTACCGTTAGCCATCTAATAGTTCAGTTAACATTAACAGTAATGTTAGCTGCTACAATAACATTTCAACATAATGACTTACCTTCGTAATTATCGATGTAGCTGGCAATATACATCTTGAATACCTTTTCCCGTTTGCTGGAGGGTGTGGGGCATGTCATCTTGACAAGTCATCCACGTCACTGATAGTCAGAAGAGGTAAGTCTTGAAGACAGCGAGTGTAAAAGAGAGCCATGTTTGCCGTTGTCGGTTTGTCTGTCGATAAAGCGAGTTAGAATTTCGTCAGAAGTTTGTCAACCGGTATAAGCCAATCCGGAACTTTGACGTGCATTGAGCACATTAATCCATGCGCTTGAAATATTCCATAGGCAAATATTTTTTGTACATAAATATGTTACAAATATTTTATAGACACTTATATTACAAAAAAAACAAAAACAAATAGCCAATTCTGTAACCACAAAACAGGGCCTATGCATAAAGACGTTAAAGTGAAATTACTGACCATGATCATAGGAGCTTTATTTAAAAAGAAATGCTCATAAAAATTAAAAAAAGAATTTAATCAGACTTAGAAATCTTTATATCTGAAATCTACACATGCATTTTAGTGTATCACCGAACTGCAGTTATATTGTATATGTACTTATACTGCAAAACTAGACTTCACTTAATTGTACTGCAGTTATTTTATTTTTAAGGGTAGCGAAGGGAAATGTTCTTTATATTGTGTTTATTTATATCCATTTATTTTTATTAAACACCAAGCTGCATGAAGGAAAGTAATTTAAAATAATACACAATTAGACAAGAACAGGCGCGCAGATGGCACTAGGGATGGGGGGGTCAAAGTAACCAGATCCGTCCCCCTCAGTGTCTCAATGAAAGGCTCCATTGGTAAACAGAGGATTAATCTGAGTTTCCGCTATGTACATTAGCCTAAGTAGAAGCGACCCAGCCCGCCGCTCCTTAAATGTGTACTAAACGATTTTTGAAAACACACTTTTGACCGCAGTGTCTGACCGAGTCCCAAAACACACTTGTAGCCAATCAGCGGTAAGGGGGCGTGTCTTGTCCTGATAGCGAGAAGAGAGCACTCAATTTGAGTGCACAGGACGCATATTACATTACATTTACATTTAGCAGACGCTTTTATTCAAAACTAGCATATTAGCAGATCGACTACAGATTGAGAGAGATGGCAGATAAAAAAGAGGGTTTACAATCAGGCAAGAAGCAGGACCCACGTAAATATCGGGGCAGCTTGCCAGCGGTGGAGAGAAACTCAAGGATTGGGAAGGGCTCGAATCGGACGCTGAGGTTTCTTTGTTTCTTTTTGATAGGTGAGTAACGTTGATTTTGCGTTGTTTCACACAACTTATCCATGTTGGCTTTTGTTTGAATATGCTTGTATGTCATCTTCGCTCGTTTCCGCAGTCGTCGTTGCCATGGTTGCACACATACGTGTGGGGTGAAGATTTCAAAATAGGGGCGAGGCACCGGTGGCCGAGAGAGCTCAACTCGCTGCAACTTCACAAAACGCGTTCAAATAGAACAAGCACCAGCAAATTAAGAAAACATCTTCATCAGTTTGACAGCACACGTGCTGCAAATACTCACAACACAAACAAATACAAGCGCTCTGCAAATACTCAACAAAATTACCCCAACAAAAAGAATTTAAACAAGGTTTTTTTTATTTTTGAGTATTGATTACCATTTGTAGAACCAAAGTTGTACAAATACCATGGTTAAACTATGGTTAGAGTAGTAAATCCATGGTTAATTTGTTAATGATTACAGTAAATTTTTTTGTTTGCTTTTTTATATAATAAATTCATTTATTAATTAATTAATTTCAATAGTAAAACCATAGGCTATGTTTAGTTTTTGTAAGGTTAGTTGGAAAAGTAAGTTAGCCAGCTTACATAACCTTTCACAGTGTTACGGCCCTTGGTCTAGGTCAGGGATGTAACAAACAACACAACACTGCTTGTCAGTTAAGTCTTTTTATTAGACTGTTCTTGCTCTCTGGATGGTTTTCAGAATATTGTAATTTTAAATTTGACAAAGTATCCTGAGTAAATCAGACAAATTTAACAGAGGAAAAAGTAAAAAAGTTGAAGCAAAATATTCAGGGGTGAGCTAATGCCAAAATAACAAACAAAAGAAGCTTACTTTCCCACAAGAACTAACTTCCCTAGGAATCACAAATAAAGAAAACAAAATATACAATAACATACCCTATCTCCTTAACTAACCAATAAACAGGAGAAAAGTATAAGGCCGTTTGGCCTACAGAAAAAAGGCACTCACCCCCTACAGCTTCTCAAATTCATTTCACTTTGACAGAGGTGATCATAAAGGCACTGAGGTTTCTGTCACAAACAGTTACCAGTGGCTAAGAGTACTCTGTTACCACTACACAGAGCACAACAGACATCGCACTACACTTTCACAGGTCACACACACAGTACAACAAAGTGCAGGCAAGAAAAGCAAAGAGCTCCCTCCAGAGGAATTCCAGGGGATTTTATAGTCCAGGCCTCGTTCTCTGGTCCAATCACCAATGACTTATCATTAAATCCAAGACCAATCCTAGAGGAGAAGGAGACAGCAGGAACAACAACAAAAACCTCACAACCGTAACACCCACACCCTTAAAATTACAAATCAATATTTGTAATGAGACAATTCTCCATCCCCAAGGTTACATGGAGCACGTGACAAGGCATCAATCAGCAAGCACATTCTCACAACCCTTCTTATGCCGAATTTCCAAATTAAAACCTTGTATCAAAAGAGACCAGCGCATCAGTCTTTGATTTGAATTTGACATTCGAAAAAGAAAAACCAGGAGATTATGATCTGTATACACCAGTATGGGAACATTACAAGCATCAAGGTAAATTTCAAAATGCTGCAGTGCAAGCAACAGCACAAGAGCTTCCTTTTTTTTGATAGTGCTATAATGTTTCTGCGATTTCGTAAACTTCCTTGAAAAATAAGATACTATGTGATCAATTCCTGTATCATCCTCCTGTATAAGGACTGCTCCTGCTCCCACCTCGCTCGCATCCACTTCCAATTTAAATGGTCGCAAAAAATCTGATAGGACTGGAGCACTACACAATGTTTTAACAGCATCAAATGCTGACTGACACTCTGAGGTCCACTCAAAAGCTTTAGCTTGACCAAGTAAGTTGGTAAGGGGTGATGCAACGTCAGCAAAGTTCTTGCAAAAAGCACGGTAATATCCTGTCATTCCCAAGAAACGACGCAACTCTCTTTTTGTTCTGGGAGCTGGAAAATCAATTATGCACTCAACTTTTATGTCGACAGGACGCACCTGTCCTTGACCCACACATTTCCCAAGATATGTCACGACAGCTTTACCGAACTCACATTTAGCAAGATTCAAGGTAAGAGATGCATCACTTAGTCGATGAAAAACTGCATACAGACTGGTTAGATGCTGTTGCCAGTCAGATGAATAAACGACAATGTCATCCAAGTATGCCTCACAATTCTCTAACCCAGCCAGCACTATTCTCATTAGGCATTGGAAAGTGGCGGTTGCATTACGCATAACGAAAGCCATCCTCTTGTACTGCAGGAAGTGGTCAGGCGTAACAAAGGCTGAAATCTCTGAAGCCCTGGCTGTCAAAGGGATCTGCCAGTACCCCTTTAATAGGTCAAGCTTAGTTACAAACTTTGCAGCGCCAACCCTATCAATACAATCATCCATCCTTGGTAAAGGATAGGAATCAGGTTTTGTGATGGAATTTACCTTACGGTAATCTGTGCAGAAACAATTTACCACCTGATTTAGGCACCAACAGACATGGTGAGCTCCATGGACTGGAACTTGGCACAGCGAAACGGTGTTCTAACAAGTTTGTAGTCTCTTCTTGCATTATTTCTCTCTTGAGGGGTTTACACGATAAGAATTCTGCTTGATGGGAGAGCAATCACCCACATCAATATCATGCTCCAGTACTGCGGTTTGACTAGGCACATCAGAAAAAAGACCAGGAAACTTTTTAATGAGCGCAATAACATCATTTCGACACACTTCACTCAAGTAACACAAATGGGACATTTAGTCCTCTAAAAGCTTTGAATTGTCCAGTAGAGCACATGAGACCTCTTGTATTCTAAGCCCATCCTCCTCAGGACAATAGACGGCTGCCATAGAAGCAGAGATGGAATCAGTGACTTTTGGCAAACTCTGAGCTACCTCCCTCTGGGTTTCATCCCTCATTACATAGGCTTTAAGCATATTTATGTGACACACTCCGGTCTTTCGCTTCCTGTCAGGAGTATTAATCACATAATCGGTCTCACTTAATTTCTGCTTGATAGTGTGTGTAAGTGGGTCCTTACCCAAGAACTTTGCCTGTAATGGCGACCCTGGAAGAGGCAAAAAGACAAGCACCGAATCACCTTCCTGAAAACTATGATAAATACTTTTTTTAATCAAAGCGGGTCTTCATTTTGCTCTGAGTGCGTCTCAACTCCAAAAGTGCCATCTCACAAGCTCTGACTAGGCGTTCTCTGAACGAACTTACATATTCAAGTACGCTGGTTTGGGGTTTTGTCTCTGCCAGCAACTGTTCACGAAACGGGCCCCACACATTGTGCCCGAACACTAATTCGGCAGGAGTAAAACCCAAGGATTCCTGAACAGTCTCACGCACTGCAAACATGACCAAGGGAATGCCCTCATCCCAATCTTTCCCGGTTTCAAAACAGTACGTACGCAACATACTTTTCAAGGTCTGATGAAAACGTTCTAGTGCCTCCTGTGACTCTGGATGGTAAGCACTAGAAAGTTTATGCTTTACTGACAAACAATCCAGAGCCTGAGAAAACAGCTTAGAGGTAAAATTTGTACCTTGATCTGACTGTATAACTCTGGGAATTCCAAATGTAGAGAAAATTTTGACCAGTTCTTTAGTCACATTCTTAGCTCTTATAGTACGCATAGGAATTGCCTCAAGGTACCGCGTAGCAGCACACATTAGAGTCCGCAGATACTGATACCCAGACTTAGTCTTCGGTAATGGGCCGACACAATCAATAATAATTCTCTCAAATGGCTCCGACACAATTGGAATAGGATGAAGAGGAGCACTGGGAATTCCCTGGTTAGGTTTACCAGCTAGTTGGCACACATGACACGATCGACAATACTCGGAAGCTGCTTTTTTCAAGCCAGGCCAATAAAAATAGTGAAGGATGCGACTAAAAGTCTTGTTTACTCCAAGATGACCAGAGAGAGCATGATCATGAGCTAAACACAAAATCTGTTCATGATAATTGTCAGGGACCACTAGCTGAAACACAGTTTTCCAGCTCAGATCCTTTTCTGATGGGCACCACTTACGCATAAGCACACCATCCTCCCAAACATAGGCTACATCCTTATCTGCTACTTCATCCTCTTGTACAGCCTCAGCAAGACACTTGACTAGAGACGGGTCAGCTTTCTGTGCAGCCGCCAGCAGTTCTTTCCCAGCCCCAAGCATAGACTAAAACTGGACTGCAACATCCTGGTTAGAAACACACCCATTAGGAGAAACATCCTGCATACATTCCTTTCTGTCACCTTTGTCAGTCATAAATGTCTCAGACACATCTAAAACATCCTCAAACTTTTTAGTCTGAGCACGGGTTACCGCACAGGCAGTAAACACAGAAGGAAACTGTTGACCCACATCAACCCGTTCACAAAGCCCAGACACATTTGGCTTGTCTACAACAATGGGCTGCGGAAACACCTAACCACCAGCAATATCATTGCCTAGTATTAAACCTACTCCTATCGGAAGTTGAGCACGTACTCCCAAACTTACAACTCCTGTGAACAGATCAGATTGGAGGTAAACAGAGTGCAAGGGAACTTTAACACAGCCGAGCTCAATGCCACGGATTAACACACTTGATCCGCAGTACGACTGTTCTGAGAAGTCTAGTGCGCTTTCCACAATGAAAGATTGAACCGACCCAGTATCTCGCAAGATCGTAATCGGCTTCAAATTTCCCTGCTTCCCTGAGAGAGATACTGAACCATTCATAATAAATGGGCAGTACAAGTTTGTATGCGAAATACTAGAATAAAACACAGAGGGAGCAGTATGAACCAGAGCAACTCCCTTTGGTTTCTCAGGGGGTTTATTCTGATTCCAGCGCTTACAATCCGCAGTCAAATGTCCTGGATCACGACAGAAAAAACACACACGTCTTTCTCCCTCCCGAGCCACATTTGAATTACGAAACCCACTTGAAGCTGCCTCTCTATTCTCTCCTCTTCCCTTACCCCTTAAAAAAAACTCTCGAGTTGTTTCTCACAGGAAAATCAACAGATGAATTGTGTTTCTCTCTCTATACACAGATGGAGTAAAAACAGTTTTGTGCGTGAGCACAAATTCATCTGCCAAAACAGCAGCATCAGTTAAGGATAAGACCTTCTGCTCATTCAGATACACAACAATGTTCTCTGAAACACAACTTTTAAAATCCTCCAACAACAAGAGTTCACGTAATTGCTCAAATGTCGTAACTCTGCTTGCTGCACACCATTTGTCAAACAACAGTTTTCTCACGAGCAAACTCGCCGAATGTTTGACTAGTAATCTTCTGATGGTTCCTGAATTTCTGGCGATAAGCTTCAGGTACTAATTCGTACGCTCTCAGAACAGCAGCTTTAACAGTATCGTAATTCAAACTTTGTTCAATAGGTAAAGCTGTGCACACTTCCTGAGCTTTACCCACTAGTTTACATTGCAATAACAGCGACCACAACTCATTTGGCCAACGGAATGTAGCTGCTATGCGCTCGAAAGCGACAAAATAAGAGTCTACCTCTGTCTCTCTAAAAGGAGGTACAAGTGTAACGTATTTGCTCACATCAAAGCTGATTGCAGAAGTACCAAAAGAGGCAACTATAGTTGCCGCACATTCAAATACGATTTTCAAGAAAATAAACTAAAACCTGGGGAAAATAAATGCAGAAGATGTTCACATAGGACAATATTAACATGACTATATGCATGAAAATATTCAAAAAAATTTGGGCACAAATGGGTTAAGTACGAAAAATATTTATTAAATCTTAAAGCTAAGTGTATATATATATATATATATATATATATATATATATATATATATATATATATATATATATATATGTTCATACACAGCTTGAGTAGCAAGATTGTGTTAAGTTCTAACTATTTCTTCTCTTTTGTATTTTTGGGTAAGAATAAGATGCACTTAATTTGGTACTTAGTGTCTTTCATTTCAACATAAGAAAACATTTCTGGAATCTGCATCTGAAAACGTATTTAGCCAACATTTTATGTATCTCAGCGGGGACATGGATTCATTTAAACTGCAGTTACAGATGCATAAATAGGCTTAATGATTTGTTTTTAATATAAAACTTTGAATACTGATATTTGGAATATTTTAAAACATGGGAAGAAAAAATAATAGTCAATGTGAAATTAAAACCGCCAGTAGGTGACAGCAAGTTAATGTTAAGCAGTGGGCTTACCCGAGCCTGCTTGAATGCTGAGGGAAATGTTCCAGAGTGAAGAGAGGAGTTGATAATGTGAGTAAGTGAAGGTATGACTGAAGAAGAGATCACTTGAAGGAGGTGAATGGGGATCGGGTCAAGTGGACAAGTAGTAGGATGACTGGACAGGAGAAGTTTGGAAACGTCCATCTCTGAGAGTGGGGAGAAGGAGGAAAAAGAGTGTGCGTCGGTCATTGTAAAGTTGTCCTCAGTCTGCGATGTGGAGAATTGGTCTCTGATGGTTCTTGTCTTATTTGTGAAGAAAACTGCAAAGTCGTCCGCTGTAAGAGTCAATGGAGGAGGTGGTGGAGGTGGATTAAGAAGAGAAGAGAAAGTTTTGAAGAGTGTCCGAGCATCACAACAGCTGTTAATTTTTGTTGTGGTAGTAGGATGTTTTAGCCATGAAGACCTTTGCAGAGAAGGAAGAGAGGAGAGACTGATAAACACTGAGGTCAGTAGAGTTTCTTGATTTATGCTATTTCCTCTCTGCAGCCCTGAGTTTAGAGCGATGTTCACTGAGAACCTCGGACAGCCAGGGGGCAGATGGGGCGGTGCGTGCTGGTCTAGACGACAGTGGGCAAAAGTTGTCCAAGCAAGATTTTAAAGTGGAGCAAAGAGTGTCCGTAGCACTGTTCGTGTCCAGAGCTGAAAACTGAGAGAGTGCAGGAAGCGAGGATGAAACCAGAGAAGATAGGCGAGATGGAGAGAGTGAGTGTAGGTTCCGTCGGAAGGTGACCTGCGTTGGAGTGTGTGCCGCTTCAGGAGTAAGTGCTAGGTTAGCAGTAATGAGTAAGTGGTCTGAGATGTGCAGTGGAGCAACTGAAGAGTTGGCCACAGAGCAACAATGCGTGTAGATGAGGTCCAATTGGTTGCCTGATTTGTGAGTCGCTGTAGTAGACAATGAGGTGAGCAGAGTTTTGAAGTCAGCATCCTGGGGTTTGTCTAGGTGGATGCTGAAGTCACCAAGCAGTACCAGATGAGTACCATCTTCAGGAAAGTTTGATAGCAGCACATCCAACTCCTTCAAGAAGTTTCCCAATTGACCTGGGGGACGATAAATGACCACAAAGTGGATTTTAACAGGGTGGGTTACAGTAATGGCATGTGATTCAAATGAACCATTACCTGTAGGTGATGGCTGAAGATCAAATTTCCATTCTTTTGATATAAGGAGACCAGTACCTCCACCCCTCCCAGTGGTACGCAGAGTGTGGGAACAAGTGAAATTAGTGGAGAGGGCTGCAGGAGTGGCAGTGTCTTCAGGTTTGATCCAAGTCTCAGTCAGTGCCATGAGGTTGAGACCGGAATGAGTAGCAATAGAAGAAATAAAGTCTGCTTTGTTAACAGCAGACTGGCAGTTCCAGAGACCAACTGGAATAGAGAAAATAGTAGTAGATGTCAGAGGGACAGGCTGTAGGTTTGTCGGACAGGCCTTCCTGCGATGCACATAGCGTGCTCTCCGAGTGTTAGTAGTGATAGTAGAGATCTGAAAGCACATAGTGACTACAAGTCTAAGAAATAAGTATGTGAGAACAAGCTATACAAAAGGTTAGGGGTATGCATTGGCACTGCCCTCACGATTCGATTCGATTACGATTCACCAGGTAACAATTCGATTCAATTCGATTCTACGATGCATTGCGATGCATCAAAATTCTACTGCACACAAGGCAAATTTTTCATCAGTCATAAGGCAATACAAGCCGATATTAAACAACAGATTTTATTAGCTACTATGTGTCTCCTGTATCTTTGACATAAAAGTTATTAAATTAAATGTAATTAAATAAAATTAAATCAAATGTAATTAAATCAAATGTAATTAAATCAAATTAAATGGTACAGGGTATTGGAAATGGCATTTTCAAACCTGAAAAAGAAAATCAAAATCACTGTTTTTTTTTTTTTTTTTACACACAGTAAAATAGCAGCTCTAAGACAGGGCACTTCCTGAAGTCCTGTGGAAATATTAAAATAATAAGTAACACTATTTTAACAACAACCACCCACGAATAAAAATATTCAGTGCAACAACACACAGTAACCACTTATTACTGTGAAACATTTTTCAAGTAGTAAAGTAAAGTGCAAACTATTCTCAACAAAACAGCAGCTTAGCAGCTTTAAGACAATGACAATTATATGCCTGCCCTGATCCTACCATCACATCAGCTGCATACAATAAAATATTAAGATGTGAAATACAGTAATGTAAACCAAAAATAAAGTGTGTAGGCTTAGCCTATTACCAAATTTGTGCAAACAAACAACTTCTTCCGTCTGAGTTCAACATCACCATCATCAACAATCCGTTTCAGAGTGAGGAAATGTATAGTTTAACCTAAGCCTACATAATAACTTCTCATGGCCGGACCATGTACATAGGACTCTGTTGCGACTGAAGTCCAGGGTCACTTGTAATGGCTACACGTCTGGCTTTACACATTGATTCCATTACCTTTGCTTTGGTTTCTTTGTACAATGCGGGAAGCGCGGAATCAGTGAATGTAGCTCTTGTCGGTAGCTTATACCAGGGCTCAATTGTTTTAAGCATGTGGCGAAACCCCGCAATTTCTACCACAGAATATGGTCGTAGATCCTTTGCTATAAAACATGCCACCAATCGTCTGATCCTCTTTGCTCTCTCAGAGTTGTGTGGCCATGTTGACACTAGCGACTCGTCAATTCTTGGCTGGGATGTGTCGACTTTTTGTGTTGATGTTGTTGTTGAAGCTAACTCAGGATGCCAACGATCAACATGGTCCGTGAAGTTAGTTGTATTGCCAACGTGCTTAATTTTAGTGTGGCAGATTTTACACACCGCATAATCTAGTTTCCCATTCACTTCATTAAAATCCGAAATGTGCCCAGATGTCCGCTTTCCAAGCTTTGGGGGCGTTTTTAATAACCCGTCTATCGCGGTCATCTCCCTCCGCCTCAGCCATCTTGCTTGTTGTTGTTGTTATTCCCCCGGAACCGGAAGTATTTGAAACTTCACAACTTTATTGTCCGCCAGAAAATAAACAGTGACATAATCGATTATGGCACTTTGCCGCATCGATGCTGAATCGTTCATGCCCCGCATCGCGATGCATCGCCGGATCGATTATTGTTGACACCCCTACAAAAAGTAAAGAAAGAGGAGAAAAGCAATACTCAAGTGCCCTGTTGGTGTCCATGCTTGGTGGAGTCGCGCAGGTAGAGTTGATGGTCTTTACACTCTTCGGTCTTCACACGAGGACTGCCGCGACCACTGCTGCGGTGAAACCTACCTCTTTTATTTTTTTGCCTGATTAACTGTGATTGAAGTCAGCTGGCCACGCCTCAAATTATGTAGAAAAAGTAATTTATGACAAGAGTGCACCCTCAAAAATCTAAATTATAACAGGAGATTTGACCTTTGTTTAAAAAAAAGACTTCTTCGTTGCCTTTTTCTCTATCACATTTTAGAAATCATCAGAACTTATCAACTGAAAACTTAAAATCTCAAAATTCATCCTTTAAATCCCATTTTAAAATCAGACATTGCATTACCATGTAAATGGTACATCAATATCATGTTACAAAATATTTTCATTCATGAATTATAATAATTTAAGTTTGGAACGTGCACTATAAAGTTTATTTTCAAAACTGTGAGTGACAGTTAAGGGGTTAAACATGTGGGTACAGATTGTCAATTTACCCGCTACTACCAATATTTGTAAGCGACTTTACAGAAAAACAAGCCCAAAGCCGCGTATAATAAGCGACACTGTGAACAACCTTGGCAGAGAAAGCGGGTTGGTTAATACCAAGTAGTCAGTTCGGTGGGCGGGGGGGTTTACATTACAGATTATTTGAAATATGATAGTTTACTATCTTTCTTGCTGGCAAATGAAATTAATAAAGAAAACACATATTTAATATTTATTTTAATCTGAATGATGTGATGATATTTATATGATATGATATTAGCTGGATCTGATTTTTGAGGGGGTCATGACCCCCGTAACCCCTGTGCAAATTACGTGCATGTGTGAACTGTTGGCCGAACAACAAAGCTTCCGTGGATTTAGTTTAAAGTCAGTTGGTTTTTTTCCTGCTATTATCGCTTGCCGTTAACTGATTACCCCATATAAATCCACGTCATGCATGTAGTGCTAGAGTAAAACCCGCAATGTTCGTGTGCAAACACTGGCGTCTCTGTGGAGACATTATACGCCTCTATTAATCTTGCCAAAGGGCATAAAAACATGGTGAACTTCAGGTTTTCGTGTGCAGTTCCTGAATGCCCATGCACTTTCCAAAGTCTCTCCGCCCTTCAGTCTCACATATACCGCAAACACAGAAATATAAAGTTAAGGAAAACTAAACAACCAAGAGAAAAATATGCCTACTTCAAATGTAACATTTGTTCTGTACATCAGCATCGGGAGAATAACGTTATAATCTCGTTCACGAAAATGCACAGAACGCAGAATGGAAATGTTTTCAGGGGACCCCAGTAAGTGACGAACCCCGTTGTGTACAGCCAATGTACGATCAACGGCTGTCCGAATTCACTCACTCGTTTTCATTTACTGGTTCAAGGGAACTTTATTAGTGGACAAATGTAGAAATGAGTGAATGAGTGTTTAGGGGGCGATTTCGCATTTAGCCAATGAAATTTCCTCATTATTTTAACCTGGGATGTTGAATAGCTGAATAGCTGTTCTTAGGACATAAATGTCTTATTATTGCTGTTAACATAACAATAAATACATTTTATGCAAAAAAGTTTTCGGAATATCCTTTATTTATCTGTGTGTCTCAACTTTAAAAATTGCTGTTTCTTCTTTGGACCCTACATTACCTTACATTTCTTATGAAACTTATTTAAACATAACCTTGTTTTTTTTTTTTTTTTTACAATGTTACTGATGTATAGATTCATATCTTACCCTCATGTTCTTTTTACATTTTGTATATTGTATACGAAGTTGTTATGTCATAAACATGTCATCTCTGTATGTTTTGCAAGAAAAAGAAAATAGACACCGAGCACTAAACATGCCCCATCCGGGTTCATCACTTATTGGGGTCCCCTGGAAATATTTCCGTTGTGTTCTGTGCCATTTGCAGTGCATTTCTGTATTTGGTTGTGTTGTGAGTATTTGGTTGTTTTGTTAGACATTTTTTCACATCAAATGATCTAACAATTTTTTTTCTGTTATGTAAAGGTTCATTGTGAGGATTAACCCTGACAACAGCAAGTGCTCCTCAAAGTTCCAGGTCAGCAAAAGAAGTGGGAAGATGGTGCAAAGGAAGAACTCTAGCCTGAACCCTCATGTATCCTCCTTCATTAAGGAGTTTATGGATTTCAGCTGGCAAAACTATTAAGCTACTAAGAGCAAATACATTCTACACAGAAGTTTTCTGAATTTGTAAATGTTTAAGATTGTTCTTATGACTGAATCTGTTAATGTCTGTTTTAAAATGCTCTTAATATGAAACTTTTATGTATAAATGAAATGTTTTCAAGTTTTTGGAAAACTGAAAGTACAATCTGCAAGAATATTAAAATGTTATTTCAAGTATTACAATTTAACAATTATACCAATAAAAGAAGTTAAACAGTCTTTTGTTTCTTTTTGTAGTTTTTACTACTGAGACCTGTTGAAATACAATAATTTGTACAGTTTTACAATACATAGTAAAAGTGGACAACAAATTACAGTAAATTTCACAGTGTAAAGTAATATTTTTATTGTATTAAAATATATAAATGGAGTAAAGAACATAACATTGTGTTGGTACCGGTACTGTAAAACCAAATTTAAAAAAAACAAAAAAAACAAAAACAATCTTAAAAAAACGTAACCATTGTGTAAATAGCACAAATAAAGAAATAGAACGAACATACAGTACAAATTAAAACATTTCAAACAGGGCCCACTGTACAATCTGCACCAGGGCCCCTCTAACCCCAGCTACAGCCCTGGGTTAAGGTACCAAGACGGAGCAATGCACTGTGTGTACTGTAAGAAATAAAACAAGAAGACATGTGGTTTAAAAGATGGCAAGTAAAATAAAAAGCACATCTGTATGCAATACAGTTTCATTATTGTTCATTATTATCCAGAGGGCTTACTATAAATAATTTGTGCGACTAAATCATGTTTTGCGCCAGTAACTGAAAAAGTTAGTAGCGCAAGTGCCACCAGTGGAAAAGGTTAGTGTAGTTCCCTGTATACTGTAAAAAAGTATGGTCCTTCAGATGAGATATTAAACCGAGGTCCTCAGAGGACTCCCTGTGGTCATTAAAAATCCTGGGATGTCTTTTGAAAATTGGAGATGTGTGATCTCGGGATCCTGGCCAAATTTGCCATTTGACCTGGACCATCATGGCCTCACAAGAATCCCCATGTCTACTGATTGGCTTCATCACACTGTCTCCTCTCCACCAATTAATTGGTGTGTTGTGGGCATTCTGGTGCAATATGGCTGCCGTTGTCTCATCCAGGTGGATGCTGCACACTGATGATGGATGAGGAGATACACTGTGACAATGGAGTGCCTAGAAATGCCCTATATAAATGTAATGGATTATTATTATAATAACAACTGCACTTTATTGTTTATGCTGAGAGAATCCACATGAGAGCACAATTAATGCTGCGGTCAACACTTTTCATTTTACTTTATTCACAATAGCCATAATGGATTTAGTTTAACTGTGCTGCAGCATTTGTGTCCATGTGTTGCAATATTTTCTACCAGTGGAAACTGAGGATAAGCGGATTATATGTAATTGATAGTGGACAATGACCAGGGTTGAGCCATTATTTAAAATTGGCATTTCTATGGATTTACAAATCCTTGTGACCTTAATACGTAAATACACAACTGCATGAAATACTGCACTCTGCAAGTAGTTTTTGGATATTTTATAATGAAAATCTTACATATTCATCAAAAAAGCATCCTGTATGAAAGTTTATCCCATATTCGAACCACCAGATCATGTGAATAAACAATTCTCAATTGATAATTAATCATTCTTTTTGCATAAATCATTGTTTTATTTGTGAATGTAGCCATTTGTGGAAGACTTTATAACACCAAACTCACACATTACTGATGATACAAACTATATAAAGGCAATCAGCTCAGGATATGAATGCAAACCAAAAATTACATGTTAAGTTTTCCATTTCAAATGGTCTCTCACTGCAAGGTTGAATGCAAACTCCTGTTTACTTAGAATTCTGAAGCCTGATCTGTTCATGTGCATGTAACTGCATAAACAAATGGGTCTTCAGTCCTCCAAAAGAGGTGAGCAAATTTCTCTACAAGTCAGCCCTGAGGGCCATTTTGTAATGATATTTCTCCTTCAGCATGAAGATAATGAAGAAGCTGAAGAAAGAAGCTTACCATTGAGAAGAGCCCCTTCGGCAGGCTTATTCAGTGACTGGCCAGGCTGGCTCAGCACTCCACACTGTTGTGATGCTTCAAGTTTTCCAAGCCAAACTTCTCTGCTCAATGGGTGAGTCTGGCTCAAGTTCTGATGCCTTCATGGTGCTGCACACAGCTAAGGCCAGAGCTTAGACTGTGGGCAAGGCCATGACCTTTGATGGTGATAGAGTGCCAACTTTGGCCAAACCTCATGAAGTTTAAGGACGTGGACAAGGTCACCTTCCTAGACTCCCCAGTTTCTCCAAAGAGACTGTATTACCCTGCTTTTGACAGATTTGCCAAACACTCCAGGGGTGCGTTTCCCAAAAGCATCGTTAGCCAACTATCGTCGCAAGTTCCGTTGTTATCAACGTAGTTCAACGATTCGGTGTTTCCCGAAACCATAGTTCAAACGAACATTCGCAAACTGCGTCGCAAACTTGTGTCGTTGGAACTACAGCTCTCCACCTGTGGTTAGAATCATAGTTCATCGTTAGTGTGCTGTGTCGACGTCGTTGATTGCTCCGCACCTGGGCTGTGTTCTATTCAGTTTCGACCCTATGCCCTATTCCTTTAGAAGATTTCACTATCCACTTTGAGTGATTTAAAAGACTTAAAGTTGTGGTTTAAGTTTATTACATAATTCGCCTTTTTTATTATTATTACAAATTCAGTTTGAAACTATATTGCAGCGTGGCCCTCGCGATTATTCTCCCTTCGAAGTGCTCTGTGAAAGCATTAATCTTGCCGATTAGAATGCAGTCATTGTTTCGTTTGTGCGAAGAAACGGTGAGTTTGTCAAGTGAGTTATCTTTGTAAAAACATTCCAAAATACACGTCTCATAGAACAATATTGGTAAAACATTGTGTCAGAGGTTATCACTTATATAAAATGTTAACACTCAAATTACAGTATTTTTATAGTAAATTAATTTTAAATGAATGTACCTAAATAAAGTAAAAAAAAGTGAGTGATTTTGTTGTTTTTACAGAATTAGAATATAGAATACTCTCTACAAATGTGTTTGTGTGTGAATAAAGGAATTTCAAATCACATGAGCCAATATTTTATTCACAATAGAACATAGATAACGTAGGTAATGTTTAAACTGAGAAATTTTACACTTTTATCCACTTAATTAGCTCATTTAAAATTTAATGACTGCTACAGGTCTCAAAAAAGTTGGCGAGGGGGCAACAAATGGCTAAAAAAGCAAGCAGTTTTGAAAAGATTCAGCTGGGAGAACATCTAGTCAATGTCAATGTCACCTTTATTTATATAGCGCTTTAAACAAAATACATTGCGTCAAAGCAACTGAACAACATTCATTAGGAAAATTAGGAACATTCATTAGGAACATTAGGAACAACATTCATTAGGATTCAGTTATGTCATCTCTGTTCAGTTAAATAGTGTCTGTGCATTTATTTGCAATCAAGTCAACGATATCGCTGTAGATGAAGTGTCCCCAACTAAGCAAGCCAGAGGCGACAGCAGCAAGGAACCGAAACTCCATCGGTGACAGAATGGAGAAAAAAACCTTGGGAGAAACCAGGCTCAGTTGGGGGGCCAGTTCTCCTCTGACCAGACGAAACCAGTAGTTCAATTCCAGGCTGCAGCAAAGTCAGATTGTGCAGAAGAATCATCTGTTTCCTGTGGTCTTGTCCTGGTGCTCCTCTGAGACAAGGTCTTTACAGGGGATCTGTATCTGGGGCTCTAGTTGTCCTGGTCTCCGCTGTCTTTCAGGGATGTAGAGGTCCTTTCTAGGTGCTGATCCAGCATCTGGTTTGGATACGTACTGGATCCGGGTGACTGCAGTGACCCTCTGATCTGGACACAGACTGGATCTGGTGGCCTCGGAACAAGAGAGAAACAGACAAATATTAGCGTAGATGCCATTCTTCTAATGATGTAACAAGTACATAGGTTGTTATGGGAAGTGTTTCCGGTTCCGGTTTACCTAATTAATGCAGCCTAAAAATCCTTTAACGGATTTGGATAATAAAAGCATATTAGTATGTTATGTGTATGCCAGGTTAAAGAGATTTAAACTGCAAGAGTGTGTCTGCCTGAGGTGCTAAACCATTCAGGGCTTTATAAGTAATAAGCAATATTTTAAAATCTATGCGATGCTTGATAGGGAGCCAGTGCAGTGTTGACAGGACTGGGCTAATATGGTCATACTTCCTGGTTCTAGTAAGAACTCTTGCTGCTGCATTTTGGACTAGCTGTAGTTTGTTTACTAAGCATGCAGAACAACCACCCAATAAAGCATTACAATAATCTAACCTTGAGGTCATAAATGCATGGATTAACATTTCTGCATTTGACATTGAGAGCATAGGCCGTAATTTAGATATATTTTTGAGATGGAAAAATGCAGTTTTACAAATGCTAGAAACGTGGGTTTCTAAGGAAAGATTGCGATCAAGTAGCACACCTAGGTTCCTAACTGATGACGAAGAATTGACAGAGCAACCATAAAGTCTTAGACAGTGTTCTAGGTTATTACAAGCAGAGTTTTTAGGTCCTATAATTAACACCTCTGTTTTTTCAGAATTTAGCAGTAAGAAATTACTCGTCATCCAGTTTTTTATATCGACTATGCAATCCATTAGTTTTTCAAATTGGTGTGTTTCACCGGGCTGCGAAGAAATATAGAGCTGAGTATCATCAGCATAACAGTGAAAGCTAACACCATGTTTCCTAATGATATCTCCCAAGGGTAACATATAAAGCGTGAAAAGTAGCGGCCCTAGTACTGAGCCTTGAGGTACTCCATACTGCACTTGTGATCGATAGGATACATCTTCATTCACTGCTACGAACTGATGGCGGTCATATAAGTACGATTTAAACCATGCTAATGCACTTCCACTGATGCCAACAAAGTATTCAAGTCTATGCAAAAGAATGTTGTGGTCAATTGTGTCAAACGCAGCACTAAGATCCAATAAAACTAATAGAGAGATACACCCACAATCAGATGATAAGAGCAGATCATTTGTAACTCTAAGAAGAGCAGTCTCAGTACTATGAAACGGTCTAAATCCTGACTGGAAATCCTCACATATACCATTTTTCTCTAAGAAGGAATATAATTGTGTGGATACCACCTTTTCTAGTATCTTGGACAGAAAAGGGAGATTCGAGATTGGTCTATAATTAACTAGTTCTTTGGGGTCAAGTTGTGGTTTTTTGATGAGAGGCTTAATAACAGCCAGTTTGAAAGTTTTGGGGACATGTCCTAATGACAATGAGGAATTAATAATAGTCAGAAGAGGATCTATGACTTCTGGAAGCACCTCTTTCAGGAGCTTAGATGGTATAGGGTCTAACATACATGTTGTTGGTTTAGATGATTTAACAAGTTTATACAATTCTTCCTCTCCTATGGTAGAGAATGAGTGGAACTGTTCCTCAGGGGGTCTATAGTGCACTGTCTGATGTGATACTGTAGCTGACGGCTGAATGGTTGCAATTTTATCTCTAATAGTATCGATTTTAGAAGTAAAGTAGTTCATAAAGTCATTACTGCTGTGGTGTTGGGAAATGTCAACACTTGTTGAGGCTTTATTTTTCGTTAATTTAGCCACTGTATTGAATAAATACCTGGGGTTATGTTTGTTTTCTTCTAAAAGAGAAGAAAAGTGATCTAGTGAAAAGAAAAGAAAATCTAGTGATTAATTAAGTTAATTGATATCAGGTCTGTAACATGATTAGCTATAAAAGCTTTGTCTTAGAGAAGCAGAGTCTCTCAGAAGTAAAGATGGGCAGAGGCTCTTCAATCTGTGAAAGACATCGTAAAAAAATTGTGGAAAACTTTAAAAACAATGTTCCTCAACGTCAAATTGCAAAGGCTTTGCCAATCTCATCATCTACAGTGCATAACATCATCAAAAGATTCAGAGAAACTGGAGAAATCTCTGTGCGTAAGGGACAAGGCCGGAGACCTTTATTGGATGCCCATTGTCTTCGGGCTCTCAGACGACACTGCATCACTCATCGGCATGATTGTGTCAATGACATTACTAAATGGGCACAGGAATACTTTCAGAAACCACTGTCGGTAAACACAATCCGCCGTGCCATCAGCAGATGCCAACTAAAGCTCTATCATGCAAAAAGGAAGCCATATGTGAACATGGTCCAGAAGCGCCGTCGTGTCCTGTGGGCCAAGGCTCATTTAAAATGGACTATTTCAAAGTGGAATAGTGTTTTATGGTCAGACAAGTCCAAATTTGACATTCTTGTTGGAAATCACGGACGCCGTGTCCTCCGGGCTAAAGAGGAGGGAGACCTTCCAGCATGTTATCAACGTTCAGTTCAAAAGCCAGCATCTCTGATGGTATGGGGGTGCATAAGTGCATACGGTATGGGCAGCTTGCATGTTTTGGAAGGCTCTGTGAATGCTGAAAGGTATATAAAGGTTTTAGAGCAACATATGCTTCCCTCCAAACAACGTCTATTTCAGGGAAGGCCTTGTTTATTTCAGCAGGACAATGCAAAACCACATACTGCAGCTATAACAACAGCATGGCTTCGTCGTAGAAGAGTCCGGGTGCTAACCTGGCCTGCCTGCAGTCCAGATCTTTCACCTATAGAGAACATTTGGCGCATCATTAAACGAAAAATACGTCAAAGACGACCACGAACTCTTCAGCAGCTGGAAATCTATATAAGGCAAGAATGGGACCAAATTCCAACAGCAAAATTTCAGCAACTCATAGCCTCAATGCCCAGACGTCTTCAAACTGTTTTGAAAAGAAAAGGAGATGCTACACCATGGTAAACATGCCCCGTCCCAACTATTTTGAGACCTGTAGCAGAAATGTCAATGTCAATGTCACCTTTATTTATATAGCGCTTTAAACAAAATACATTGCGTCAAAGCAACTGAACAACATTCATTAGGAAAACAGTGTCAATAATGCAAAAAATGAGAGTTAAAGGCAGTTCATCATTGGATTCAGTTATGTCATCTCTGTTCAGTTAAATAGTGTCTGTGCATTTATTTGCAATCAAGTCAACGATATCGCTGTAGATGAAGTGTCCCCAACTAAGCAAGCCAGAGGCGACAACGGCAAGGAACCGAAACTCCATCGGTGACCGAATGGAGAAAAAAACCTTGGGAGAAACCAGGCTCAGTTGGGGGGCCAGTTCTCCTCTGACCAGACGAAACCAGTAGTTCAATTCCAGACTGCAGCAAAGTCAGATTGTGCAGAAGAATCATCTGTTTCCTGTGGTCTTGTCCTGGTGCTCCTCTGAGACAAGGTCTTTACAGGCGATCTGTATCTGGGGCTCTAGTTGTCCTGGTCTCCGCTGTCTTTCAGGGATGTAGAGGTCCTTTCTTGGTGCTGATCCAGCATCTGGTCTGGATACGTACTGGATCCGGGTGACTGCAGTGACCCTCTGATCTGGATACAGACTGGATCTGGTGGCCACGGTGACCTCGGAACAAGAGAGAAACAGACAAATATTAGCGTAGATGCCATTCTTCTAATGATGTAGCAAGTACATAGGTTGTTATGGGAAGTGTTTCCGGTTCCGGTTTACCTAATTAATGCAGCCTAAAAATCCTTTAACGGATTTGGATAATAAAAGCATATTAGTATGTTATGTGTATGCCAGGTTAAAGAGATGGGTCTTTAATCTAGATTTAAACTGCAAGAGTGTGTCTGCCTCCCGAACAATGTTAGGTAGGTTATTCCAGAGTTTAGGCGCCAAATAGGAAAAGGATCTGCCGCCTGCAGTTGATTTTGATATTCTAGGTATTATCAAATTGCCTGAGTTTTGAGAACGTAGCGGACGTAGAGGATTATAATGTAAAAGGAGCTCATTCAAATACTGAGGTGCTAAACCATTCAGGGCTTTATAAGTAATAAGCAATATTTTAAAATCTATGCGATGCTTGATAGGGAGCCAGTGCAGTGTTGACAGGACCGGGCTAATATGGTCATACTTCCTGGTTCTAGTAAGAACTCTTGCTGCTGCATTTTGGACTAGCTGTAGTTTGTTTACTAAGCGTGCAGAACAACTACCCAATAAAGCATTACAATAATCTAACCTTGAGGTCATAAATGCATGGATTAACATTTTTGCATTTGACATTGAGAGCATAGGCCGTAATTTAGATATATTTTTGAGATGGAAAAATGCAGTTTTACAAATGCTAGAAACGTGGCTTTCTAAGGAAAGATTGCGATCAAGTAGCACACCTAGGTTCCTAACTGATGATGAAGAATTGACAGAGCAACCATCAAGTCTTAGACAGTGTTCTAGGTTATTACAAGCAGAGTTTTTAGGTCCTATAATTAACACCTCTGTTTTTTCAGAATTTAGCAGTAAGAAATTACTCGTCATCCAGTTTTTTATATCGACTATGCAATCCATTAGTTTTTCAAATTGGTGTGTTTCACCGGGCTGCGAAGAAATATAGAGCTGAGTATCATCAGCATAACAGTGAAAGCTAACACCATGTTTCCTGATGATATCTCCCAAGGGTAACATATAAAGCGTGAAGAGTAGCGGCCCTAGTACTGAGCCTTGAGGTACTCCATACTGCACTTGTGATCGATAGGATACATCTTCATTCACTGCTACGAACTGATGGCGGTCATATAAGTACGATTTAAACCATGCTAATGCACTTCCACTGATGCCAACAAAGTATTCAAGTCTATGCAAAAGAATGTTGTGGTCAATTGTGTCAAACGCAGCACTAAGATCCAATAAAACTAATAGAGAGATACACCCACGATCAGATGATAAGAGCAGATCATTTGTAACTCTAAGGAGAGCAGTCTCAGTACTATGATACGGTCTAAATCCTGACTGGAAATCCTCACGTATACCATTTTTCTCTAAGAAGGAATATAATTGTGTGGATACCACCTTTTCTAGTATCTTGGACAGAAAGATACTAGAAAGAAATCAAAATTGAAATGAGCTCATTTTGTGCATAAAATTGTAAACTTTCTCAGTTTAAACATTTGCTATGTTATCTATGTTCTATTGTGAATAAAATATTGGCTCATGTGATTTGAAAGTCTTTTAGTTTTCATTTTATTAAAATGTAAAAAACGTCCCAACTTTTCCGGAATTCGGGTTGTATATATATATATATATAAAGAGAGAGAGAGAGAGAGAGAGAGAGAAAGAGAGACAGTATACACTGTTTGCAAAAGTTTTTTATGTTTTTAAGTGTTCATTTAATGCATATCGGCAAAGAAACCAAATATTTAACACAAATTATGTCAGATTAAACAAAAGGTTTAAGCTGCAGTGGTGGCTGCTGCACAGGTGACAGGACGAATGGGCGAAGAGGACATGTCTCCAGCAGCCAGCTATCACCAAAGCCATGCACCCTCTTCAGCCACCTGCAAACTGCAGAAGTGGCCCACACAAAAGAGTCATGTGTGCTTCCATCACTCACCCATTAGGCCATCACCCACCACCTCCATAAATTTCCAACAGCATAATAATGCAGTGTAGCTAACAACTGAATTTAAAGCGTTGTTTCTTCTTATTGCCCTTTGAAGATGTGAAGCCTGATGTTGAAGGGCCAGACTGGAGAGGGCCTGATGTTGGAGGCCTGGACTTTGAAGGCAAAGGCCTGGTTGATGACCATTGCAACAGGCCCCAGGATGGCCAAAACTGTCTCTTCCTCTGTAGGGACAAGAGGAACTGAACTGATACCCCATCAGTCTTGTCTGCTTCCCTCTTACGTGCCACAGCCCTCTGTTTTGTCACTTGCAAAGTCCCTCCACTTATTCCTGACTTCGTCTGGGCTTTGTCCATATCCATAGCTAGCATTGTTTATTTATTGAGTGATTTCTGCCCAGATTTTATTTTTGTCAGCATTTGTAATGCTATTTTTCAGCTTTGAAAATAGCTGGACTTTACTATTTTCCACCTCCTCGAAAATAACTGCAATTTCAAGCTATGAAAATTGGGGTTTTCGTGTCATTTTCATTAACACGTCAGAATGGCAATAAAACATATAGGAAAGATTGAGCAAAATAAGCAATCCACAACAGTACATTACAGTTTTTCTAAACCCATCTTTTTTCAATTGTGGTTAAGTAGCCTATCAATATTAAATAAGAAATAGTATTTATCTGAAATTGTGAAAATATTGACATTGGGATCAGAAAAGAGCACATTTTTAACTCCGTGTGTGTATATAATGTATTGCAGAACAAATGAATGATTCGTTATTACCCGACTCCTACGTAACGTCATTTCAAAAGTGTAAGTCGAGTCGAATAAAAGAGAAAATAAAACCAAATTACTGTAGGTGGCGGTATGTGCTCATGTCTCCAGTCGGCCATTAGATCGAAGAAGAAGAAGAACGGTGGCTCAAACCAACGTAGTTTGAACCATGGATCTGCGACACAGGTACCATGGTTTCGGGAAACAGTCGTGACTAGGTCGTTCGTTTTCATAACGATGCATCGTACTATGGTGGTTAATCAGCGAGTTACATCGTTGTACGGGAAACGCACCCCAGATCGGTGGCTGATTTAAGTCAACAGTCATTTTAGTTAATAGCAATATTAACTACAAATGAATGCTATTGTATGTCCACCTTTTCATGTTTATATCCACTCTATCAAGCCTTAAGTGGCTGAAATGGTGGACATTTTGAGCTTCGATTAGCATATTAGCTTGCAACAAACTGTGACTAGCTAGTATGGTTGTTGAAGAGAATTTGGTATATATAAACTTACTAATACTAATATACTAATATTTTTTAAATGATGTAAATGATTTAAATGTAAATGATTTAAATAATTTCTGACATATTTTATGCCGTCAGGGTGTACTTGTTATGGTTTGGCAAAAACAAGTAAACTCATACAAATAAAAATTTGTCAATCGAACCAAACACTATTGTCACAAAATTACTAACCTCAGCCAATGAAATTCCTGCCACTGAAGAAACAAAAAATAAATCTGTTGTCCTGATATTGGGGATGGCCATTTTTAAAGGTTCCCCGAAACAAAAGGGTGGACAACCATTCAAGGGACATGGACAAACCCTTCTTTTTTATTAAATAAAAATATTATTTTATTACCAAATGATCAGTACACTCAAACTGAGTAATCTCTTATTTATCAAAATATTAATAGGAGGACAACATTTAAAATTTGTATGATTTGACAATATTCTACTGTCATTCAAATTTAACCTGTTAGCCAGCACCCCCCATTATGGGACTCACAGCTGAAAGTGCCTTACCTAACTTAAAATTGTAACAGTTTCTTACTTCAGTGTGTTACACATACCATTTTTACTTTACTTTTTGTCAACCAGATTTGATAATGCTCCAAAATATTTAAAGTTATAGACACTGAATTGCCTTGAAGTTTTTTTTTCACACTTTTCTACAAACTATTTCAGTAATTAAACATACCACTGCATATTTTTTTCAATTATAAAACACTAGACAGAAGCTTAGACATCATATTAGTGATTTATTTGAGCACTAGAAAAATACAATAAGAATAATTTAAGAAAAATAAATAAATAAAATAATTTTTTTTTAACTTTGTATGGCAATTACCGAACATCCTGAGATTGCTAGAAATGCAGCATTTACAATAAATTACAAAAAAAACGTGTTGATGTGCTGATGGCCAGTTAGAGATGGTAATCATAGAGATGCGCCATAAAGTCAATAAACCACTCTCTCTATTTATATAGATGGCGTTCATCTATAGCCATGATTACACTGTAATCATCACTCAAGTCATCACTGTAGCGAGCTGATTTGCACTGATTTGCACTCAAACAGATGGTAATCATGCAGATACATTCACATTCAACATTAAACACACTCACACATATATAAAAACTGTTGAAAAATAAAACAAATAAAGAAAAAGGCGATCGCTAAATTCCGCCTCCATCAGCTGACAGGTGCGTCACCGCGCGTCACAGCGCGCGTCACAAGCCATCACAAGAGAGCGCCAGAATTCAAATAAACCATCTTTCGCTTTTCTTTCACTTTTCTCTTTGTGGATCATCTCATTCTGTTTGTGACGCTGTATGCTGCAAAACCATGCCATCTTTTTACTACCAAGATGCAGTTTCTGACCGTGAGTTATTCCATAACGGAAACAAACGGTTAAGTCCATGTTGAACTGAAATGTAAACAGTGTTCAAATTGAGGGGGGGCTGGGGGGGTCCGGGACCCCCCATTAGCATCAAGGGACCCCCCATCAGGCCCAAAAAAAATGACCTTGGGGGGTCCCCTGGTTTTTCATTAAAACTAAAATAGAAACAATATTTGATATAGCCTTATCTATTTTTTTTATCAAAGTATTGCGCTGCCACTCCCATAAAAAGCTTCTTCAAATTAGATGTGCGTCTGAAAATACGCTCAAGTGCACCACACGCTGTTTTCTGAAGGAATTTACAGAATGCGGGCGCGATGTTGCTGTGTGATTGGCTGACAGAGTGATCCTTCCTCGTTATTTTACCTCACGATGACGGTAAGATAATATTTATTTGTTTTATGATTGTTTGGTACACCTAATTTACTGCTACTGAATAAGTGTTTATCCTAGAATCGGACAGTCACTTTTATTATAATCTTGGTCTGTCAATAGTTTTTTTTTTTCTTCTGATGCTAGCTCAATATCGGATTGTTAGTTGTAAATTAGCCATCTAACGGAATTCTGAGAAAAAAAAGCTAGCATTGCACCCATTCTGAATTAAAAATAATTTTAAATCTGGTAACCTTAAGGCCGCGTGTCCACCAAAGCGTTTTTCCCTGCAGCTAGCGTATTTTTTTCAGTTGTTCTCAATGGGAGCGCTGCGTTTTTTAAAACGCCATAAGGGTGCCGAGCACTGAGCATCTTATTCGCGCTGAGCATTGGGCTTTTTTCTCTCGCGCCGAGAGTTGAAGAATGTTCAACTTTGGATAAAAAGCTGCGCTCATCACTGTCACTTTCTAGTCAGCTGACCAATCAGAGTGCAGGAGTAGCGGGCCAAATTCCACACCAATCAACTGTCACAACTGTTATTTGTTACATCGACGTGTCAACAAGCGCAACAACGAGAAAAATGGAATATAAATTAATATTGCTGGTTTCTGAGCATCCAAAGCATGAAAAAATGATTTACCAAATCAGATACAAGTAACAGTATAGCGGTTATTCTGTATCATAGCAACCAACGCGTCTCAACCACTGATCTATAATATAGATATCATATATAGATCAGTGGTCTCAACTGAAAAAAAGCGCTCTCAAGCACTCACAGGTGGGCGTTTTCAGCAGAGCGCCTGGTGTAGAGCTTAGATCGGGCCCAACAAATCAAGCCGACCCTACCCGAGCCCGAGCACGTTGTGTCCGAGCCCGGCCCGGCCCGACACGTTCACTGTAATTATGAACCAGAGCCCGATTTAAACCCGACCATTTTTAATATGTGGGCAGTTATAACCAGGGGTGGCGCCAGATTTATTTATTTTTTACCGCAGGTGCTGCTGTGCTAGATCATTTAGGCTACGGGGGAGCTGCTCAGTTATATATATATATATATATATATATATATATATATATATATATGTGTGCTGCATTTAATGCACGAGACAAAGCCAACACATATATTGTCACTCCCCACAACTAGTTTAAAATGTTTCCATACCTCCGATTTTCCTCCAAACTTGCTCAAAGTTAATTCTCCTGTTTTAATTTTTTTCTTCTTCAAGCTCCATGTTGCACTTAAGCTACTGAATAGTACAGCACGCACAGCAGGTGTGATGCGTCGTGCATGCGAGACTGCGAGTGGACAAGACGCTGCGCATGACACGTGACGTGCTTTATAAAGGGCCCGACTCGGCCCGGCCCGAGGACGGGCACGTCCTGATTTTGCCAAGTGGGAGTTGACCTGAGACCAATACCTTTATGATGACCCTGGGGCAAAAACTGCCTCAGCCAATCGACGTTTATGATGTCATCACCGTGTGCCCCCCGTCGAGTCCGCCAAATTTAAAAAAAAAAAAAAAAACACACACACCTCTTCCAATAACAAGCGCACAATATACCAGGTAAGACCAACGGCTTTTTACATTCTATTAATTAACATGTTCCTTCTACCATGGCTGATGATGTTAAAATTCATATTTGTTTTTAGATTATGATTTGTCCACCATCGAAGAATAATTATTAGCTTGGATTGGCGAGTTAAGTTAATTGGCAGTTGCCAGCCAAAATTGATTAGCATCGCTTGACTCAAAAAAGAAAAAGATGAAAATACTGTTTAGATGTATATATATATTATAGACATAGTATGCATAGCTACACCGTATGAGAGCTCATTTTCTGCTGGTGCGACAGTTTGTTAGCGCTCGCACTGGAGCCCCAGAATAGTAACTTTACGTTAACTTATCATTTGCGCGTCGCACTGACCATTCAGTGCGCGATTACCTGCGAGATCCAGGGAGAAACGTTTGAATTAGCTTATTTATTCTGTTACATTATGTTACATATATGTTGTCCTCAGACCATCATATTAATATGTTGACCTCAAGTCGTCACTGATTTATTCTGTTACATGATGTTGTCCTCAGACCATCATATTAATATGTTGACCTAAAGTCATCACTGATTTATTCTGTTACATGATGTTGTCCTCAGACCATCATATTAATATGTTGACCTCAAGTCGTCACTGATTTATTCTGTTACATGATGTCGTCCTCAGACCATCATATTAATATGTTGACCTCAAGTCGTCACTGATTTATTCTGTTACATGATGTCGTCCTCAGACCATCATATTAATATGTTGACCTCAAGTCATCACTGATTTATTATGTTACATAATGTCGTCCTCAGACAATCATATTAATATGTTGACCTCAAGTCATCACTGATTTATTCTGTTACATGATGTCGTCCTCAGACCATCATATTAATATGTTGACCTCAAGTCATCACTGATTTATTCTGTTACATGATGTTGTCCTCAGACCATCATATTAATATGTTGACCTCAAGTCGTCACTGATTTATTCTGTTACATGATGTTGTCCTCAGACCATCATATTAATATGTTGACCTCAAGTCGTCACTAATTTATTCTGTTACATGATGTCGTCCTCAGACCATCATATTAATATGTTGACCTCAAGTCATCACTAATTTATTATGTTACATGATGTTGTCCTCAGATAATATAGTAAAATGTTGACCTCAAGTCGTCACTGATTTATTCTGTTACATGATGTTGTCCTCAGATAATATAGTAAAATGTTGACCTCAAGTCGTCACTGATTTATTCTGTTACATGATGTTGTCCTCAGACCATCATATTAATATGTTGACCTCAAGTCGTCACTAATTTATTCTGTTACATGATGTTGTCCTCAGATAATATAGTAAAATGTTGACCTCAAGTCGTCACTGATTTATTCTGTTACATGATGTTGTCCTCAGACCATCATATTAATATGTTGACCTCAAGTCGTCACTGATTTATTCTGTTACATGATGTCGTCCTCAGACCATCATATTAATATGTTGACCTCAAGTCGTCACTGATTTATTCTGTTACATGATGTCGTCCTCAGACCATCATATTAATATGTTGACCTCAAGTCGTCACTGATTTATTCTGTTACATGATGTCGTCCTCAGACCATCATATTAATATGTTGACCTCAAGTCGTCACTGATTTATTCTGTTACATGATGTCGTCCTCAGACCATCATATTAATATGTTGACCTCAAGTCGCCACTGATTTATTCTGTTACATAATGTTGTCCTCAGACCATCATATTAATATGTTGACCTCAAGTCATCACTGATTTATTCTGTTACATGATGTCGTCCTCAGACCATCATATTAATATGTTGACCTCAAGTCATCACTGATTTATTCTGTTACATGATGTTGTCCTCAGACCATCATATTAATATGTTGACCTCAAGTCGTCACTATTCTGTTACATGATGTTGTCCTCAGACCATCATATTAATATGTTGACCTCAAGTCATCACTGATTTATTATGTTACATGATGTCGTCCTCAGACCATCATATTAATATGTTGACCTCAAGTCATCACTGATTTATTCTGTTACATGATGTTGTCCTCAGACCATCATATTAATATGTTGACCTCAAGTCAACACTGATTTATTCTGTTACATGATGTTGTCCTCAGACCATCATATTAATATGTTGACCTCAAGTCGTCACTGATTTATTCTGTTACGTGATGTTGTCCTCAGACCATCATATTAATATGTGGACCTCAAGTCATCACTGATTTATTCTGTTACATGATGTTGTCCTCAGATAATATGGTAAAATGTTGACCTCAAGTCGTCACTGATTTATTCGGTTACATGATGTTGTCCTCAGACCATCATATTAATATTTTGACCTCAAGTCATCACTGATTTATTCTGTTACATGATGTTGTCCTCAGATAATATAGTAAAATGTTGACCTCAAGTCGTCACTAATTTATTCTGTTACATGATGTCGTCCTCAGACCATCATATTAATATGTTGACCTCAAGTCATCACTAATTTATTATGTTACATGATGTTGTCCTCAGATAATATAGTAAAATGTTGACCTCAAGTCGTCACTGATTTATTCTGTTACATGATGTTGTCCTTAGATAATATAGTAAAATGTTGACCTCAAGTCGTCACTGATTTATTCTGTTACATGATGTTGTCCTCAGACCATCATATTAATATGTTGACCTCAAGTCATCACTGATTTATTCTGTTACATGATGTTGTCCTCAGATAATATAGTAAAATGTTGACCTCAAGTCGTCACTGATTTATTCTGTTACATGATGTTGTCCTCAGACCATTATATTAATATGTTGACCTCAAGTCGTCACTAATTTATTCTGTTACATGATGTCGTCCTCAGACCATCATATTAATATGTTGACCTCAAGTCGTCACTAATTTATTCTGTTACATGATGTCGTCCTCAGATCATCATATTAATATGTTGACCTCAAGTCGTCACTGATTTATTCTGTTACATGATGTCGTCCTCAGACCATCATATTAATATGTTGACCTCAAGTCATCACTGATTTATTCTGTTACATGATGTTGTCCTCAGATAATATAGTAAAATGTTGACCTCAAGTCGTCACTGATTTATTCTGTTACATGATGTTGTCCTCAGATAATATGGTAAAATGTTGACCTCAAGTCGTCACTGATTTATTCTGTTACATGATGTTGTCCTCAGACCATCATATTAATATTTTGACCTCAAGTCATCACTGATTTATTCTGTTACATGATGTTGTCCTCAGATAATATAGTAAAATGTTAACCTCAAGTCGTCACTAATTTATTCTGTTACATGATGTCGTCCTCAGACCATCATATTAATATGTTGACCTCAAGTCATCACTAATTTATTATGTTACATGATGTTGTCCTCAGATAATATAGTAAAATGTTGACCTCAAGTCGTCACTGATTTATTCTGTTACATGATGTTGTCCTTAGATAATATAGTAAAATGTTGACCTCAAGTCGTCACTGATTTATTCTGTTACATGATGTTGTCCTCAGATAATATAGTAAAATGTGTTCCAAAAGTAGCTTACAGTATGCATTGAATTGCTTTCATGAGATTATCGTGGATTTTTAGGTCTTTACATTGATGTTTTTAGCCTATTTTTGTCTTTTCTTTTTAGGGTTTGTTTATCAAATATGGAGGAATTTATAAAGACATCTGTATACAAAGAGGAGAAATTTAAAGGAAACAAAAAAGAGACCGATATAACAGTCCATGTTTTAGAAAAAGATTTGGATGCTTGTGAATTTATTCAAGAAAGCCTCACTACCATAAACACATCCAAAGATGGCAAATTCAGGAGTGTGAATTCTGCAAGTCTGCAAAATCAGAAAAATGGATATTTCTTGTTCACATGCAAACGTTCTGGAACATGCACACCCCAAAGTCGAAGGGCCAAAGGATGTAAGGCCTATGTTTCCTTTAAAAAGAGGACAGACTGGTTAACAAACTTGTTATAGTTGAAAGGATGTACAGCATTCATTCAGGACATGACCCAACAAGTTCTTCTGAGGGACACTCAGAAAAAATTAATCAAGAGTTAGTCAAGAATATTTAAGATTTAATATCTCTAGGTGTTAAGCCAGATACAATTCTTTTAAAATCACATGAATGGTCAAAGGAACAAGGGCATACTGATCTCAACAACCGAGCATATTTTGTTACCCCAAAAGACATTGAAAATATTCGGACATGTATGATGCGAAAAAATCAGCAACACAAAGATGATGCCAATAGTACAACACAACTTCTTGAGGGCGCTCTCAGAGACTCTGTTATTTTTTTATCAGCCTTACAGTCCACAAACAGATCTTGTCATAGTTTTACAAACACCATCAATGAGAGACAGTCTTCAAGAATATGGAAGAGATATTGTTTTTATGGATGCAACACATGGCGTCAACCAGTATGGCTTTCCTTTATTTACATTAGTTGTCAGGGACAGTCATGGTCATGGCATACCCATTGCCTATATCATCTTGGGAAATGAAAAGCAGGCCATGCTTCAGCTGGCACTGGAAAAGCTGAAACCAATATTTTCTGTACCTCCAAGGTAATGCAGACATATATAAACAAATTCAATTGCAATTATTACATAATGTTTTGGTACACAGTTCCTTAAAATTTAACTTTTTATGCATGACTTTATTTCAGGTTCATTATTCAATTTATGAATTCTTTTTTTTCCCTATGAACCAGAACCAGCTTGCATTTATTTCTAAACAGCATTCAATGACTAGCCTACAGTAGGTGTTATCTCTATGTTAACTAATGAACCTTATTGTAAAGTGTTACCTTATTTTCATTAGGTGCTTTATGGTTGATAAAGACCAGGCTGAAATCAATGCTATCCGTAAGGTGTTCAACGAGTCAGATGTTCTCCTTTGTTGGTACCATGTAACCCAAGTAAGTACTAAGTTAAGATTGAATGGAGACTGCTTTGATTTTTGCTCATTTTGCAATATAAATCTATTATTGTTGTGCTGAAATTTCAATCAAAAACAACAGTTAAAATGTTTGGTAACTGGATGACACATAAGGTTTAGTGAGAATATACAGTATGAATGGCCTTAAAATGAAATTTAATTTTGTTGTAAATCTTAAACTGTCATTTGTAACTTAGAATAGAAGAATAGAATAGAATGAGACATTTATATAGCACTTTCATATGTACTACTGTACACCCAAAGCGCTTTACAATCATATCAGGGGATCTCTCCTCAACCACCACCAGTGTGCAGCATCCACTTGGATGATGCGACGGCAGCCACAGTACAATGGCGCCAGTGCCCTCACCACACACCAGCTATAGGTGGAGAGAGGAGAGAGAGTGATAGAGCCAATTCAATGTAAGTGGATTATTAGGAGGCCATGATTGGTAAGGGCCAATGGGTGGAATGGTGCAAGACTTCTTGTTGTTCGCTTCCAGTTATTTGTTGGCCAATTTGCCATCAATTGATCACAATAATACTAGCCAAATGCATTGATTAGATTAATTGAAGGTCTCACCGGTTTAAATAAATAATTTTATATTTCCCCACCATTTATCACACACAGGCAGTAACACGTTGGCTGTCAAGATTTGAATCTGGTGTGATTGGACCTGAAAAGGCAGATTCGAGAGCGCACATTATGCAGTTAATGTTGGAGCTGAAATCCTGTTCCACGGTGTGTTGCTTTTCATTTGTTTTATAGTGCAATTATACAACCCGAATTCCGGAAAAGTTGGGACGTTTTTTAAATTTTAATAAAATGAAAACTAAAGGAATTTCAAATCACATGAGCCAATATTTTATTCACAATAGAACATAGATAACGTAGCAAATGTTTAAACTGAGAAATTTTACACTTTTATCCACTTAATTAGCTCATTTAAAATTTAATGCCTGCTACAGGTCTCAAAAAAGTTGGCACGGGGGCAACAAATGGCTAAAAAAGCAAGCAGTTTTGAAAAGATTCAGCTGGGAGAACATCTAGTGATTAATTAAGTTAATTGATATCAGGTCTGTAACATGATTAGCTATAAAAGCTTTGTCTTAGAGAAGCAGAGTCTCTCAGAAGTAAAGATGGGCAGAGGCTCTCCAATCTGTGAAAGACTGCGTAAACAAAATTGTGGAAAACTTTAAAAACAATGTTCCTCAACGTCAAATTGCAAAGGCTTTGCAAATCTCATCATCTACAGTGCATAACATCATCAAAAGATTCAGAGAAACTGGAGAAATCTCTGTGCGTAAGGGACAAGGCCGGAGACCTTTATTGGATGCCCGTGGTCTTCGGGCTCTCAGACGACACTGCATCACTCATCGGCATGATTGTGTCAATGACATTACTAAATGGGCCCAGGAATACTTTCAGAAACCACTGTCGGTAAACACAATCCGCCGTGCCATCAGCAGATGCCAACTAAAGCTCTATCATGCAAAAAGGAAGCCATATGTGAACATGGTCCAGAAGCGCCGTCGTGTCCTGTGGGCCAAGGCTCATTTAAAATGGACTATTTCAAAGTGGAATAGTGTTTTATGTTCAGACGAGTCCAAATTTGACATTTTTGTTGGAAATCACGGACGCCGTGTCCTCCGGGCTAAAGAGGAGGGAGACCTTCCAGCATGTTATCAGCATTCAGTTCAAAAGCCAGCATCTCTGATGGTATGGGGGTGCATAAGTGCATACGGTATGGGCAGCTTGCATGTTTTGGAAGGCTCTGTAAATGCTGAAAGGTATATAAAGGTTTTAGAGCAACATATGCTTCTCTCCAAACAACATCTATTTCAGGGAAGGCCTTGTTTATTTCAGCAGGACAATGCAAAACCACATACTGCAGCTATAACAACAGCATGGCTTCGTCGTAGAAGAGTCCGGGTGCTAACCTGGCCTGCCTGCAGTCCAGATCTTTCACCTATAGAGAACATTTGGCGCATCATTAAACGAAAAATACGTCAAAGACGACCACGAACTCTTCAGCAGCTGGAAATCTATATAAGGCAAGAATGGGACCAAATTCCAACAGCAAGACTCCAGCAACTCATAGCCTCAATGCCCAGACGTCTTCAAACTGTTTTGAAAAGAAAAGGAGATGCTACACCATGGTAAACATGCCCCGTCCCAACTATTTTGAGACCTGTAGCTGAAATCAAAATTGAAATGAGCTCATTTTGTGCATAAAATTGTAAACTTTCTCAGTTTAAACATTTGCTATGCTATCTATGTTCTATTGTGAATAAAATATTGGCTCATGTGATTTGAAAGTCTTTTAGTTTTCATTTTATTAAAATTTAAAAAACGTCCCAACTTTTCCGGAATTCGGGTTGTAGCTTGTAGTGTGACTTTTTTTTTTTTTCAATGGTAGCAAGCTATGTATATGTGGTCATGTACCTTGCAGTATCTACAAAATCTTATTATTTTAACAGAATAAGAGGGAAAGAATGGAAAAGCATAGCGCCAAACAGTAGTCAACAAACAGATAAATAAACAACTTGCAGTGCGTTGATACAAGAAAACAAAAAAATAGGATAAAAGATTTGCCACACTTTATTTGTGACCCCTGGACCATGAAATCCTGTAAGCTTTTTGGCTAGTTTTCGTGCAAGGTCCGCACAACGTTTTCAGATTCAACCCTTCATCAGTGCCTTGTGTATCCATGCCTATACCTGCAGTCATTTATAAGCTTATTATGTAATCAATGTAATATACTGGAATCTGACTCTAACAACATAAATACACACGTCACATGATTGGACATTGAAGTATAAAGGTTACATGATTCTCATTATGTATCTCGCTGTATAAATTAACAGATAAACATAGATAAAACATCACAATCACTCAAAATGTATAGAAAACAATTAAATAGTTAATTCCTCATTCATGCCCAGAGGATATAGATATTTCCATTTGCACTACCTCTGTAAAAGTTTCCGTTCCATATTACCAGCCCTGCGTGACCCTGTTATGTGCACTATAACTACGAAATTTAATTCCGAGATTTAATGGGATATCTTATATAACAAAATAAGATTCTTTATGAATAATAAAAAAATGTTTTTTTATTTTAGTTCTGTCCTGAATAAGATATTTCACATAACAGATATTTGCATATAGTCCTCAACTCAAAATAATAGCTAAATTTATAATAATTTATAATAATGACCCTGTTCAAAAGTTTACTTAAGTACCCTTGCATTTTTTATGTTATAATATACAAACATTAATTATTACCTTTCATATAGGCCTAAATGACTTTAGTATAATCAATCACTAACATGACATTCCCAGCACACTAAGTGCACACACTAGGGTTGAGGTCTATGTCGAGGATTACCTTTATGACCTATAAATTCAGTTCTTATAGTGATAACACAAAACAACATGATTTTGCTTGTCCATTTTTACAGGAACATGAATACAAGAAATAAGCTGAGATGTTTCATTGCCAGTTTAAGAACTTAAAAGATGTCTGCAAGTACTTTAGGAACCACTGGGAGCCAATTGGTCCTCTGTGGTCTAACTTCGGAAGATGTTATAAGCATGGAGACTCTGAAACAAACAATCTAATAGAACGGTATACATTTTTATGCATGTTCACTTAATGATAATCAACATAACTGAAAGTTAGCATGGTGTTTTGAGTATCTTTTAGTTTGTTAAAGAGTACATTGTAATTGTTCCAACCTGTTGCTGCTCCTCATTCAACAAACTGATCTCTCTGCTTTTATTTCCTTGTAGCTTCTTCCACCGTTTAAAATACCAATTCCTCTGTGGCATCCGGAATCGTAGATTGGATCATTTGATTGATGTGCTATTGAACAAGACTGACAAGTACTTCAACATAATACAGGATTTGCAGTCTGCTGGGAGAGTCTTTAACCCTCTGGAATGTAAAATGGAAGAAATAAAGAAGTCTGCTCAGAGGATGCTAGACAACGGTTGGGCCACAGCAGTTACTGCAGCTTCAACAGAAACATATATATACAATGTGCCATCTGAAAATAATCCACATGTAGTTTACTGTGTATGCCCTGCAGAGCAGTTCTGCAGTTGTCTTGCTGGTACAAGGGGACGTACATGTAAGCATCTCATTTTATTAAGTCTTCTCACTTGTGGTGATGGTGAAACCTTTCCAGATATGGACACACAACTGCAAGCCCATGCCAAGAACTTGATTCAAAATAATAAGTATAGCATTTCTACAGAGCCTAAAAGAACACTAGAGGTTGAAAGCTTATTTGGAAGAGCAGTATCAAAACCATGTATAGTGGCGAATGTATGTGACTGCTGTACTTTCTCATATCATACAAAATGTGCTTGTCTACTACTTGCAAAGGGACTTTTAAATGAGATGAGTGAGACAACATCAAAAAATGCAATTAACATTTCAGTGGAGCCTATACAGGATAAAATTGCAGATGAAGATAGGCGTAGTATAACTATCAGGAAACTGGAAAGCATACTGAAGACTCTACAGACATGGGAGAAAATTCCTGAGGACATTGCCCATAAAGTCAATGAACTAGAAGTGCAAACAAAGGAAGAAAATATAAACTTTAAAAGATTTGTGCGACTTTGTGATGAGGACAAGTCACGGAAATTACGGCAACTATTTGCAAACAGAAAAAGAAAGACTGACAGAAACACTGCCTCAGAGATGAGGACAGATGTCACATCAAGTTTTCCTATTAAATCAAGAAGAAAACGCAGAGCAATCAGTGGTCCAAAAAGATAATACAAATAAGGTTTGAAAAGTACTTTTTATTCAAATGCAGTTTTGCCATTTTAAAAAACATTGTACTTGTTCTCCACTATAGTCCTTTATGCCAAAGATCCACATTGTTAAAAGCCCTATATAAATGAAGGAAGGTGACCTAGACTTGATCATATGGAATTGCAATACGCATGACATCATTCTCTTGTTGATTAATTGGCCTCTTGATACAGGGACTAAACAGCAGGCTGAAAAAGTTTGTACAATGGTAATATTAGAAATAAAATGCACATTAGGCCAATTAAGTTTAACAAAGGGCAAAAACATTGAATTTTCTGTCAACAGAACAAACAGTTCTAGAACGTCAATGCACCCTACATTTGTACTTTAAGATGAAAATAAAATAAAATAAATCTGTCCTGATCCACGCTGCTAACCTATTTTCCTAATATGACCTCAGAGGCAATCCTAGACACTACACTGTGATATAGAGTCAGTGTAGCATAAAATTGCATACAGTCAGAGCAGCAAGTAGTGATTCGGGGTGTATAAATAAAAAGGTGTAGACATTAAGATATTCTAAGACAAGACACCACATACAGAGAGGGGGCTTATACAGACACACTCACAGTGTTGCTGGGATGTCCTCTTCAGGTATACCAGCAAGTAGTTTCTCTTTCGGCACATGTTTGGCCAGTGCAATCCCAAACCCGTTTGCTAGGTCTTCCGCCTCTCCCTCGGTTAAAGTGCTGAATATTGTCAGCTTTGACTTTCTAGGCTGCTGCAGCACATTGGGTGGAACATCTTTTTTGCCAACCTATGAACAAGTACAGTGTCACAGATGCAAAGCATGAGAGCAGGGCTTTCTAAATATCAGTCATGTACAGTACCATGCCTATCAATACCCATGAGGGGGAGAGTGGTCAACTCCTTATTACTTTCCATCTTCTTTTATACTTAAATGTATGCATACAATAAAAATACAAACCCTTATCAACATTCGGAACATGTTTGTGGACATGTTTTCTCCTTTGACCCTCCTCCTCAACTCATCTTCATCTACCTTGTAGCTCTTTCCTTGCGCTGTTAGCCTTCCTAAAACTTTGTTTTACATTTTCCTTTCTGTTTCCTCTACTCCCTCATCTTCCCTATGTCTTTCTTCATTGTGTTGCTCATGCATCTCTTCCTCCTCGTCCTCCTCCTCTATTTCTTCCTCACTGCAAATGGCCATAGGTTTTCCTATGGCCTCCAACATGGACATAACTGTCTTTTCTGTTCAAAAATATGTCAGAACTCATGTCAACATCACAGGTTTACAATGTGGGACAATCAACAAAAATGTAATTACTAGCTAAACCTTTCTATCAATTAAAGTGGAAGGTCACTCGTTTATAAGAATTGACATGTTTGTTCTTTCTTTGTCCCAGGGCAGAGAAAGTAAACTATACTTGTTTCTAACATATACGTTTGGCTTTGCTTTGACCTGCTTGTAGCAGCCTTTTCCAATGGACCTTTTGCTACTACTGTTGGTTGAGCTGGATATAGCTTGACGCGTGCAGTTGTAAAGATAAGTAGAAGTTGATTCAGTCGGTTCAATTACCATTTATTGTTATTGATGTAGAATGTTACATAATCTTGAAGTAAATAAAACAAACAGTTAAATTAAAGTAGTCTCTTCATATGGTAGCAAACGGCTTGTCACGTCATGGCACCATAGAGCACACCACCACACGGTCAAAAAACTGTTTGCCCTCTCAGCCACACCTCGATACTGTGGCTTCCTGTCTTTAAGGCCATTCCCCTTGGGCTGCACATTCAGCCACCCCACCGTCCTTTAGGTGGCAGTAGACAGACCTGTTGCCATACATATATAAACACTCACACATTCATCCACAACACACACATATACACCACTATTCACAAGAAAGAAAAATGAAATTAACTCAAAGCTCAATTTGGCTCCTACATACCGGCCCCTAATTGTGTTTGTAGAGGCAAAAACAATTACTCTTTTAAATGATAAAGGAGCCATTTCTATTTGCAATTTAAATTGTCCACACAAACAAAAAAAAACATTTTCCAATTAATTTAAATTCAAAATGAAACTCAAAATTGAATGAGTCAACTTATCTTCAATGGTCTTGAATGCTCAGGACTTCTTTACAGAACCTTCGTCACCCTCCAACAGCAAGCAGATTTTTGACACTGGCCTCTCTAATACACTTGTTTTTGTTTTCAGCTTCACAACCCGGACATGACCTCTGGTATCAGGTCTAGCATCAACAATTCTTCCCAGTAGCCACGAACTGCGAGGAGCGGTATTGTCTGTGATCAAGACGATGTCCCCTGGGATGAAATTTCTTCTTGCTCTTGACCATTTTTGTCGTTCTTGTAGAAGAGGAAGGTACTCCAGAAGCCATCTCTTCCAAAATAGCTCGGCCATATACTGGACCTGTCTCCAACGTCTTCTGTGGTATAGATCCGACCTTGAAAAGACTCCAGGGGGCAGAACTGGGTTAGTTCTGAGCAACAGAATATGATTCGGTGTTAGGGCCTCTAGATCTTGTGGGTCACCAGATACTTTTGTAATGGGACGGCTGTTAAGAATTGCCTCAACCTCACAGAAAACAGTGTAGCCCTTCATCGTCTAAGGTTTGTTGTTTTAAGACTGAGCATAAGACATGCCTTACCATTCTAATAAGGCGTTCCCAGAACCCACCATGGTGAGAGGCTGTAGGGGGGTTAAAGCTCCACTGAACTCCTTCCTTCATCAGAGTTTGGTTGATCTTCCTTTGATCTAAAGTTCTGAGTGCTTCTCTTAGTTCTCTTTCTGCACCTACAAGGTTAGTGCCATTATCTGATCTTAGGTGTTTTACCCGCCCTCTTCGACACAGAAACCTTCTAATTGCATTGATGCATGAGTCTGTACTTAAAGAACATGCTACCTCTAGATGTACTGCCCGGCTGGTCATGCAGGTAAAGATGACGCCATATCTTTTCATTGTGCTTCTTCCCCTTCTTACCTCAAAAGGACCGAAGTAGTCAAGGCCAATGTTGGAGAATGGTGGTAAGTCTGTGACCAGTCTTTCACTTGGCAGGTCAGCCATCTTTTGTTCGCCTGCTTTACCTCTGTGCCTTCTACAAGTCACACAGTGAGAGAGAACCTTTCTTGCAGCAGGGTTACCATTTGTTATCCAGTATGTTTTTCGTACCTGAGATAGCATGTGGTTCCTTCCCCCATGTCCAGTTTGAACATGAAAGTAGCGCATAATCAGAGTGGACACGTGGTGATTTTTAGCCAAATTGGCAGGGTGCTTTCTTTCCTCAGGCATTGCTGTTCTTCTGAGACGACCACCCACTCTGAGGATTCCATCGTCCAGCACTGGATCCAATCTGTATATGCTGCTGCCCTTTTTCACATTGGAAGCACCCTCTTGCAGCATGTCGATTTCCTCAGGGAAGCCTTGTCTCTGTACATAAAAGATAATAGCCTTTTCTGCCATTATCAGATCATCAACTGTTATTATTTCTTTTATGTAGTCTTTGACATATCCTTTTGTCGATCTGGTTACCCTTTGAGTTTGCTTACCATCTTTCTTTGAGTCATTTCCTTTCTGCACAAGGAGTTTTAGTGCCTCTTTAATTTTTAAGATCCATGCAACCGCTACTTTCAACTTCAGCCAGTCTGAAAAGTGATTGAGCAACTTGTCTGTGGGCCTTTCCTCACATGTCTGCATGATTGCATTCACTGTTGCAGATTTCATCACCTCTGGATCATCTTCACAAAGTTCAACTTTGTTCACTAATTCATTCGGCCAGTCCTCTTCTGATGACCAAAGGAACTCTGGTCCAGAGATCCATCTTGTGTTCTTCATGAACCTCTCTACGCACACACCTCTAGAGCAATCGTCGGCAGGGTTTCTCTTTGTGTCAATATATCTCCACTGAAAGACTTGTGTGGCCTCTCTAATCCTAGATGTTCTATTCACCACATAGGTGTGAAAACGAGTGTGGTCATTTGAAATGTACTTTAAGACAGATGTGCTGTCAGACCAAAACACTGACCTATCTGTAGGTGTAGGTAGCAATTCTTCCTTTAACATTTTATCCACTTTAACTGACAAAGCTGCAGCTGCTAACTCCAGCCTTGGGATGGTTTGCCGTTTTAATGGAGCTACTCTTGCCTTGCCAATCAAGAATGCTACATAGACCTTTCCTTCTGCATTTGTCATTCTGAGATAGCTGACTGTTCCATAGCCTAGCTCGCTGGCATCAGAGAAGTGGTGAATCTGGTTATGTACTGACTCACCAAAATTACTTGGCTTAAAGCAGCGTGGAACTTCAAAGTCTGTGAGTTGTGAGAGACTGCCGGTCCATTTGGTCCACTGGTCAGAAAATGTGTTGGGAATGGTCATGTCCCATCCAAGGTTCTGTCGGCACAACTCCATTGATAGGATGCCCCTTCTGGTAAGTGCACGCTCACTGATGGTGATGTTGAACTTGAAGAAGTCTCTTTGGACACACCATTGAAGTCCTAAAGCTCGTTCCATGGGCAACTGGTCTTTGCTCAAGTCCAAGTTTTTTATCTCTTTAGCTCTGTCCTTTTGTGGAACAGCACCAATGACAGTTCTACTGTTGCTTATACTTTGATAAATGGAAGCCTCCTCTATGACAGACTTCAGTGAGGTTTGTGATTAGTTCTATTGCTTCTAATTCTGTGGGCATCGATTTCAAACAATCATCTACATAAAAGTGCTTCATGATTGTGTTTGTTACCTCAGGAGGGAAGTTGCATGCATTGTCCTGTGCAGTCTTTCTGAGAGCAAAGTTGGCTATGCTCGGTGAAGAGACTGCACCAAACAAATGAACAGTCATGCGATATTCTACTGGAGCAACATCCACATTTCCTTCTGGCCACCATAAGAAGCGCAGGAAGTCTGTGTCACTTTCAGTCACCTTGACTTGGTGGAACATGGCTTGTATGTCCGCCATCAGTGCTACTGGTTCTTCACGGAAACGTGTCAACACCCCAATCAGTGTGTTTGTCAAATTTGGGCCTTGGAGAAGTTCAGAGTTAAGGGATGTTCCCTGAAAGGTTGCACCACAATCAAACACTACTCGAATGGTGTTCTTTTTTGGGTGATATACCCCATGATGAGGGATATACCAAACTTTTCCATCAGTCCTATTCACTTGTGCTAAAGGAACAGTTTCAGCGTAGCCGTTGTGAATGACGTCACTGAGGAATTCTGTGTACTCCCTTTGATAGTTTGGATCTCTTTTGAACTTCTTTTTCAGATTCAACAAGCGTTGTTCTGCAACAATGCGATTGTTGGGCATTGTGATATCTGCTTTGAAAGGTAAGTTAATGCAGTAGTGATCCTCCTTTACTTTTACGGATTCATTGACAATGTTCATGAACTTCTTGTCATTCACTGACATTTCATTTTTTTCTTCATAGGCTTTCTCATTGAAGTCTGTGTTGTATTGACTCACCAGTAGTTTTTGCAGGTTGACCAAGGAGATCCGGTTTGCAGTCACTGTGGTCATTTCCACACCTTTGCTGCTACCTCCCAGTGGACCGTTGATTACCCAACCTAACAATGTTCTTACAGCATAAGGTCCATCTTCTTATGAGTTGATTACTTGCCAAGGTTCCATAACATTTGCTGCATTCATTCCTATGAGCAAGTCAATGTCACAGTCTATGTTAGGTAACTGGATTTCACCAAGGTAAGGCCATTGCTTTAAATCTTCTTGTGTTGGGATGTTCTCTTTTGTTACAGGCATAGAATTTTGTGTGTAGACATCAGGTAAAGGAATGAATCTCTTGCCATTAAGTTCACTGACTTCTAAACCGGATACTAACATACTTTTTATGGGTTTCTCATGTGCCATTGTTCTCAGCAGTACGGTCGTTTGTTTCCCCTCTAGACACAACTTCTGCGCCAGTTTCTTCATACAGAATGTTGCTGAACTGCCAGGATCAAGAAGAGCATAAGTTTGAATGATTTTGTTGCTCTTGACAGACTTAACTTGCACAGGAAGTATTGACAGTGCACATTTACTGTTCCCGGCCCCTGCTGGTCCACAAGCATTTGATGACACTTTGCTGATGTGTTTCTGTGGCTGCTCTGCTGACCTTGAAGCGTGCCCTTTAACCTCAAAGTCGATGTGAAGCACATTGGGATGTGCTTGATTGCAGATGTTACATGTAAGACGGTTTTTGCAGTCTTTGCTCATGTGCCCTCTACACAAACAACCAAAGCAGATTCCTTTTTTCCTTAAAAAGTTTAACTTTTCCCTGTGTGTTTTCTTCTTGAAGTGAGAGCAGGTCTCCAGACAATGAGCACCATCACAGCGGAGGCATGGCATCTTCACATCACACAGTGTTGTTACATTAGTTGCATAGTTAGACTTAGGCCTACAAAGGGTCTTACTTACACTGGGCCTTTTATTCCTGCTTGGAGCTGGTTCTTGTATATTTCCAAATATCGGATTGGAACATATCTTGGCCTGTTCCTCAATGAACTGTACAAGGTCTGAAAATACAATCCTGCTGTTGTTATCCTCCAGTTTATTTTGAGCTTTAGTCCGCCATCTATCCCGCAGCTTGTAGGGCAATTTCATAACAATGGCTTTCAAGGTAGAGGCTACGTTCAGTTCCTCCATGTAGTTCATCTTCACCATGGCATTACAGCATCCTTTGAGGTACAGGGAATACTCATTCAAGGCTTTAGGATCTTCAGGTTTTATATTTGGCCAATTGAGAACCTTTTCAATATAGGCAGTTGAAATTTTATACTCATTTCCAAGCTCTTCAAGCAACAAGCGCTTTGCCCTGAGATAACCCTGATCTCCATCCATATGCTGGCAACTTCTTACTAGGTCTCTAGCTTGCCCTCTAGTAAATTGCTCAAGGTAAAACAACCTATCATGTCCACTGTCTGTTTTCATCTCAATGTTGTGTTCAAAAGATGTCATAAATGACCTGAACTGTAAAATGTCCCCATCAAATATGATAACACTTTTAGGTGGCAATAATGACAATTGCTGCTGTTTGAGAAGCATAGATGTAATTTCATTTTGTCTATTTAAGACAGCAATGAGACTATTGGAAGCTACACTACTTCTCTCTAACGGTCTGCGCTGCTCAAGCTCCCTTTTTGATAATGTAGGACCTGCTGTATCTGCATGTGATTGAACTGCCAGCTGTCTATATTCCGTACTAACCTCTACTCTGTCGGATTGATCATGGGATTTCTCAATATCATCAGCACCACCTCTGGCTATACTATCTGACTGCAGAGATCGTGCCTGCCCTTCTGCTACCCCAATATCATCCTGGGTCTCCTGATATAACCAGTGTCCTCTCTGGTCACCATTAGAACTTTCTTGTGGATATGGTGGTTGATACAACGGCAGATGCTGTACTCCCTCCTTTGGGCGCACACTCCTATGTTCATGCACACTGGTTGTTGGAGCCCCTGTTTGCAGAGTTTCCATGTTGGGGAGTTCCAAGTTCCTCTCCTGAAAGTATGTGTTCATGCCATCAACTGGGATGGAATAAACTCGTTCTTCTGCGCTTTCCAACACTGCAAGCTTTGCATTTGCAGCAGACAACTCAGCTGTGAAGTTCAGTGCCTCTTTTTGCCTTCTTATTTCCTCTCTTTCTTTAGCTAAGCGCTCTTCCTTTTCCTCCAAAGCATGCCTTTCTTTCAAAGCAGTGGCTTTAGCTAAAAGCACTGCCTTCTCAGCCTGTGCTACCAGGCGAGCTGATGCTGAGCTTGCACGTGAACTTTTACATGAAACCCGACTTACAGAAGATATACTGTCTTTAGGACTAATATCATCTTCTCTTTCTGACAGTGTTTGAACAGGACCGAATTGAATCCACTCATCAGCCTTTATCTTAAACTCATTGATGTTCTTCAACTTTGGCTCATTACACTGTTCTGTGTCTACAACACACTCATCCTTTGACAATAACTGTTGGTATTGTTTGTGCAGGTCTTTAAAGTCTTCTAACATTTCAGTGTATTTCTGAACATTCTCCTTTACTTTTTCAAGATTGACTGGATCACACATAAGTTCAGTTGTTTTGTTCATTTTACGAGTCAACACAGCACACTTATTCTTTCCAGCCATTCTTGCTTCTTTCTTCTTCTTTTCAAACAATTCTTCCTTTTCTTCCTCAACAGGTGCAACATAAATGTCAGTGACATCCATATTGATTGAGGCTCTTTGCTCCATGTTACAAACTCAAAAGTCCTTTTTCCTTCCAAAAATATAACTCAATATTCCTCAAAATAAATTGTTATGAATATACAGAGCAAGATTGCTTTAAAAGTTCTTTGTTTTACATACCGAATCATTCGGATTCGCTTGGATTCACTTTGGCCTTATCAAATCCAAAATGGCACTTGCACTTCCTTCTCTGGTAATCCTTTGTTCAAAGTATCCAATATTCCTTTGATCCAAGTATATCCATCCAGAGCAGTCTTTTGACTAAATTGTAGCAGCCTTTTCCAATGGACCTTTTGCTACTACTGTTGGTTGAGCTGGATATAGCTTGACGCGTGCAGTTGTAAAGATAAGCAGAAGTTGATTCAGTCGGTTCAATTACCATTTGTTATTGATGTAGAATGTTACATAATCTTGAAGTAAATAAAACAAACAGTTAAATTAAAGTAGTCTCTTCATATGGTAGCAAACGGCTTGTCACGTCATGGCACCATAGAGCACACCACCACACAGTCAAAAAACTGTTTGCCCTCTCAGCCACACCTCGATACTGTGGCTTCCTGTCTTTAAGGCCATTCCCCTTGGGCTGCACATTCAGCCTCCCCACCGTCCTTTAGGTGGCAGTAGACAGACCTGTTGCCATACATATATAAACACTCACACATTCATCCACAACACACACATATACACTACTATTCACAAGAAAGAAACATGAAATTAACTCAAAGCTCAATTTGGCTCCTACACTGCTTTCTCTTGGCTTTAGAGTGCACTGACCAGTATCATTTATGAATGGAATACTTTGGAGGGTGGGGGGGGGGATTGTCTGTCCCAGGTGAAGTGACTAGTAGTGTAAATGAGATACAGCCAAAGTTCAGTTAAGTCAGAAAGCATGCAAACATTTGAATTTGTTACCCTGTTGTAGTACAACGCCTTCTGCAGATCTAGAGGGTTGGGCTAACAGGTCTGAGTCAGCTGCATAAAAAAAAAACAAGATATAAAAGATTAGAGATTATCTAAAAGATATATTTGTATGGCTTGTGCAAGAAATCCAGCCAGTCAATAACAAAACAGTTACCCGAGTGTGGTGCAGTGCCTGGTGCAGGTAAAGAGATTTGGGGCAATGGGTTGCTGTCATCTGTTAAAAAAAAAAAAAAAAAAAGTCACACAATACACAATTCAAAATCTACAAAAAACTGTGAGTTAATGTGTGTGTGTGTGTGTGTGTATATAGAGTGATTGATTGAGTGAAAGTGTGAGTATGTGTGTGAGAATGATTGAAAAGTGTGTGTGTGAGTCTAATCATTTATTTATATAGCGCTTTTTACAATACAGATTGTAACAGTTATTTACAGTTATTTACTGTACTGTACAGTTACTGTACTGTACAGTACAGTTATTTATATAGTCGCTCTGGAGTAAACGACGAGTGAGCAAGTGAAAGTGTGTGTGTGAGAGAGTGAGAGAGTAAGTGTGTGAGAGAGTGAGTGAGTGAGAGTTTGAGCGAGTGAATGAGCGAGTGTTTGAGCGAGTGAGTGAGTGTTTGAGTGAGTGAGTGAATGAGTGAGTGTTTCAGTGAGTGTTTGAGTGAGTGAGTGTTTGAGTGAGTGTTTGAATGTGAGTGTTTGAGCGAGTGAATGAGCGAGTGTTTGAGTGAGTGAGTGTTTGAGAGTGTTTGAGCGAGTGAGTGAGTGTTTGAGTGAGAGAGCAAGAGTTTAAGTGAGTAAATTGAAAGAGTGTTTTTGAGTGAGTGTTTTTGTTTGTTTGAGTGGGTGAGTGAATGAGTGAGTGTTTGAGTGAGTGAGTGTTTGAGAGTGTTTGAGCGAGTGAGTGAGTGTTTGAGTGAGTGAATGAATGAGTGAGTGTGTTTGTTTGAATGAGTGAGTGAGCGAGTGTTTGAGTGAGCGAGTGTTTGAGCGAGCGAGTGTTTGAGCAAGTGTTTGAGTGAGTGAGTGTTTAAGCGAGTGTTTGAGCGAGTGAGTGAATGAGTGAGTGTTTCAGTGAGTGTTTGAGTGAGTGAGTCTGAGTGAATGAATGAGTGAGTGTTTTTGTTTGAGTGAGTGGGTGTTTGAGTGAATGAGTGAGTGTTTGAGCGAGTAAGTGTTTGAGTGAGTGAGTGTTTGAGCGAGTGTTTGAATGTGAGTGTTTGAGTGAGTGAGTGATTGAACGAGCGAGTGATTGAACGAGTGAGTGTTTGAGCGAGTGAATGAGCGAGTGAATGAGCGAGTGTTTGAGTGAGTGAGTGTTTGAGCGAGTGAATGAGCAAGAGTTTGAGTGAGTGAATGAATGAGTGTTTTTGAGTGAGTGTTTTTGTTTGTTTGAGTGAGTGGGTGAGTGAATAAGTGGGTGTTTGAGTGAATGAGTGAGTGTTTGAGTGAGTGTTTGAGCGAGTGTTTGAGTGAGTGAGTGTTTGAGAGTGTTTGAGCGAGTGAGTGTTTGAGTGAGTGAATGAATGAGTAAGTGTGTTTGTTTGAATGAGTGAGTGATCGAGTGTTTGAGTGAGCGAGTGTTTGAGTGAGTGTTTGAGCGAGTGAGTGTTTGAGCAAGTGTTTGAGTGAGTGAGTGTTTAAGCGAGTGTTTGAGTGAGCGAGTGAATGAGCATGTGTTTGAGTGAGTGAGTGTTTGAGCGAGTGAATGAGCAAGTGTTTGAGTGAGTGAGTGTTTGAGCGAGTAATTGAGCAAGTGTTTGAGTGAGTGAGTATTTGAACGAGTGAATGGGCAAGTGTTTGGGTGAGTGAGTGTTTGAGCGAGTAATTGAGCAAGTGTTTGAGTGAGTGAGTGAATGAGCGAGTGAATGAGCAAGTGTTTGGGTGAGTGAGTGTTTGAGTGAGTGAGTGAGTGTTTGAGCGAGTGAGTGTTTGAGTGAGTGTTTGAGCGAGTGAATGAGCAAGTGTTTGAGTGAGTGAGTGTTTGAGTGAGTGAGTGAGTGAGTGTTTGAGCGAGTGAATGTTTGAGCGAGTGAATGAGCAAGTGTTTGAGTGAGTGAGTATTTGAACGAGTGAATGGGCAAGTGTTCGAGTGAGTGTTTAAGCGAGTGTTTGAGTGAGTGAGTGTTTGAGTGAGTGAATGTTTGAGTGAGTGAGTGTTTGAGTGAGTGAGTGAGCGAGTGTTTGAGTGAGTGATTGTTTGAGCGAGTGAATGTTTGAGTGAGTGAATGAGCAAGTGTTTGAGTGAGTGTTTGAGTGAGTGAGTGATTGTTTGAGTGAGTGAATGAGCAAGTGTTTGAGTGAGTGAATGAGCGAGTGTTTGAGCGAGTGAGTGTTTAAGCGAGTGTTTGAGTGAGTGAGTGTTTGAGCGAGTGAGTGACCAAATGATTCAGTGAGTGAGTGTTTGAATGAGAGTGTTTGAGCGAGTGAGTGAGGGAGTGTTTGAGCGAGTGAGTGTTTTAGTGAGTGATTGAGTGAGTGAGTGTTTGAGCGAGTTAATGTTTGAGTGAGTGAATGAGCAAGTGTTTGAGTGAGTGTTTGAGTGAGTGAGTGATTGTTTGAGTGAGTGAATGAGCAAGTGTTTGAGTGAGTGAATGAGCGAGTGTTTGAGCGAGTGAGTGTTTAAGCGAGTGTTTGAGTGAGTGAGTGAGCGAGTGAGTGACCAAATGATTCAGTGAGTGAGTGTTTGAGTGAGAGTGTTTGAGCGAGTGAGGGAGTGTTTGAGCGAGTGAGTGTTTTAGTGAGTGAGTGAGTGAGTGAGTGTTTGAGCGAGTGAATGAGCAAGTGTTTGAGTGAGTGAATGAGCGAGTGTTTGAGCGAGTGAGTGTTTAAGCGAGTGTTTGAGTGAGTGAGTGTTTGAGTGAGTGAGTGACCAAATGATTCAGTGAGTGAGTGTTTGAGTGAGAGTGTTTGAGCGAGTGAGGGAGTGTTTTAGTGAGTGAGTGAGTGAGTGAGTGTTTGAGCGAGTGAATGAGCAAGTGTTTGAGTGAATGAGTGAGTGTTTGAGCGAGTAAGTGTTTGAGTGAGTGAGTGTTTGAGCGAGTGTTTGAATGTGAGTGTTTGAGTGAGTGAGTGATTGAACGAGCGAGTGATTGAACGAGTGAGTGTTTGAGCGAGTGAATGAGCGAGTGAATGAGCGAGTGTTTGAGTGAGTGAGTGTTTGAGCGAGTGAATGAGCAAGAGTTTGAGTGAGTGAATGAATGAGTGTTTTTGAGTGAGTGTTTTTGTTTGTTTGAGTGAGTGGGTGAGTGAATAAGTGGGTGTTTGAGTGAATGAGTGAGTGTTTGAGTGAGTGTTTGAGCGAGTGTTTGAGTGAGTGAGTGTTTGAGAGTGTTTGAGCGAGTGAGTGTTTGAGTGAGTGAATGAATGAGTAAGTGTGTTTGTTTGAATGAGTGAGTGATCGAGTGTTTGAGTGAGCGAGTGTTTGAGTGAGTGTTTGAGCGAGTGAGTGTTTGAGCAAGTGTTTGAGTGAGTGAGTGTTTAAGCGAGTGTTTGAGTGAGCGAGTGAATGAGCATGTGTTTGAGTGAGTGAGTGTTTGAGCGAGTGAATGAGCAAGTGTTTGAGTGAGTGAGTGTTTGAGCGAGTAATTGAGCAAGTGTTTGAGTGAGTGAGTATTTGAACGAGTGAATGGGCAAGTGTTTGGGTGAGTGAGTGTTTGAGCGAGTAATTGAGCAAGTGTTTGAGTGAGTGAGTGAATGAGCGAGTGAATGAGCAAGTGTTTGGGTGAGTGAGTGTTTGAGTGAGTGAGTGAGTGTTTGAGCGAGTGAGTGTTTGAGTGAGTGTTTGAGCGAGTGAATGAGCAAGTGTTTGAGTGAGTGAGTGTTTGAGTGAGTGAGTGAGTGAGTGTTTGAGCGAGTGAATGTTTGAGCGAGTGAATGAGCAAGTGTTTGAGTGAGTGAGTATTTGAACGAGTGAATGGGCAAGTGTTCGAGTGAGTGTTTAAGCGAGTGTTTGAGTGAGTGAGTGTTTGAGTGAGTGAATGTTTGAGTGAGTGAGTGTTTGAGTGAGTGAGTGAGCGAGTGTTTGAGTGAGTGATTGTTTGAGCGAGTGAATGTTTGAGTGAGTGAATGAGCAAGTGTTTGAGTGAGTGTTTGAGTGAGTGAGTGATTGTTTGAGTGAGTGAATGAGCAAGTGTTTGAGTGAGTGAATGAGCGAGTGTTTGAGCGAGTGAGTGTTTAAGCGAGTGTTTGAGTGAGTGAGTGTTTGAGCGAGTGAGTGACCAAATGATTCAGTGAGTGAGTGTTTGAATGAGAGTGTTTGAGCGAGTGAGTGAGGGAGTGTTTGAGCGAGTGAGTGTTTTAGTGAGTGATTGAGTGAGTGAGTGTTTGAGCGAGTTAATGTTTGAGTGAGTGAATGAGCAAGTGTTTGAGTGAGTGTTTGAGTGAGTGAGTGATTGTTTGAGTGAGTGAATGAGCAAGTGTTTGAGTGAGTGAATGAGCGAGTGTTTGAGCGAGTGAGTGTTTAAGCGAGTGTTTGAGTGAGTGAGTGAGCGAGTGAGTGACCAAATGATTCAGTGAGTGAGTGTTTGAGTGAGAGTGTTTGAGCGAGTGAGGGAGTGTTTGAGCGAGTGAGTGTTTTAGTGAGTGAGTGAGTGAGTGAGTGAGTGTTTGAGCGAGTGAATGAGCAAGTGTTTGAGTGAGTGAATGAGCGAGTGTTTGAGCGAGTGAGTGTTTAAGCGAGTGTTTGAGTGAGTGAGTGTTTGAGCGAGTGAGTGACCAAATGATTCAGTGAGTGAGTGTTTGAGTGAGAGTGTTTGAGCGAGTGAGGGAGTGTTTTAGTGAGTGAGTGAGTGAGTGAGTGTTTGAGCGAGTGAATGAGCAAGTGTTTGAGTGAGTGAGTGTTTGAGCGAGTGAGTGTTTGAGCAAGTGAGTGTTTGAGTGAGTGAGTGTTTGAGTGAGTGAGTGAATGAGCGAGTGTTTAAGCGAGTGAGTGTTTGAGCGAGTGAGTGTTTGAGCGAGTGAATGTTTGAGTGAGTGAATGAGCGAGTGTTTGAGTGAGTGAGTGTTTGAGTGAGTGAGTGATTGAGCGAGTGAATGATCAAGTGTTCGAGTGAGTGAGTGTTTGAGTGAGTGTTTGAGTAAGTGAATGAGCAAGTGTTTGAGTGAGTGAGTGATTGTTTGAGTGAGTGTTTAAGTGAGTGAATGAGCGAGTTTTTTTAGCGAGCAAGTGTTTGAGTGAGTGAGTGTTTGAGCGAGTGAGTGACCAAATGATTCAGTGAGTGAGTGTTTGAGTGAGAGTGTTTGAGCGAGTGATTGAGTGACTGAGGGAGTGTTTGAGCGAGTGAGTGTTTGAGCGAGTGAATGATCAAGTGTTCGAGTGAGTGAGTGTTTAAGCGAGTGAATGAGCAAGTGTTTGAGTGAGTGAGTGTTTGAGCGAGTGAGTGTTTGAGCGAGTGAGTGTTTGAGTGAGTGAGTGTTTGAGCGAGTGAGTGTTTGAGTGAGTGAATGATCAAGTGTTCGAGTGAGTGAGTGTTCGAGTGAGTGAGTGTTTGAGCGAGCGAGTGTTTGAGCGAGCGAGTGTTTGAGCGAGCGAGTGTTTGAGCGAGTGAGTGTTTTTGGATGTTTTTGTTTTTGCTGTTTTTTATTCAGGATACTCCGTCTGGCAAGTGCAATGATGACGCAGTGAATAGTGACGATTCTCTCTGACAAATCAGCAATCTGCTGTGTTTTCACTGCTGTGTTTTAGTATCGCCTCAGCCCGCTTAGAACCTCGCCGGAGGTGGTATGAAAAAAAAGTACCTGAAAGCAGGTACAGGTACAACTTTTACACAGTGGAAAACCAAAAAAGGCAGAGTCGAGTCGATCTGGTACTGTGTAGAGTCCAATTTGTTATTATATGACTTCTGCGATTTTCTCCTTTACCTTGACATATGTAGCACATGAGTGTGCCTGCACACTCTAGATGCATCACTGCCCCACAGGTACATGCCTTCTGTTATAAAAAAAAAAAAAAAAAAAAAGTCACATATACAATAGGGGTGTGATTGTGAACCATATATACATGACAGGTCGGTAAAGTATTATATGCATGTCAGGTACGGAGATTATGTATACTATATATGAAAAGTTTCCATTCCTAATATGAGTTCTCATAGACATGCATGTGAGTGTATGGTCTGTATATGCATTTTATGTGTGTATTGACATTTTATAATGACAAATTATAATGATTATGCTTGAATAAGACATGCAGAATATCACTTTCATATGTGAAAACCGCACTTACTGTCTTTTTGCCTGAAACGTTTTTGGCACAAATTCCACATTTTTTTGTTCGATCTGTAAATACAGGATATATATATTATATTTATAAATATATTCTTGTCTCTTTTTTGTTGTTGCTTAAAATATTAGAATTTTTGAATGTCTGCTTTCATGGACTGATGAAAATAAAAAAAATGGTAAAGATTTTTTTCTATGAACAATTAATGCTGTTCTACATCCACATTTCTGACTAACATGATTTGACTTTTCAAGCCTGTACAAAACAAAGCTAACAAAGGAGACACTGATTATCTCCAGCATCATTCAACAACATTGTTGATGATTAAGAAATATGGCATGAGCCCAAAATATTTAAATTTAAATTTATACCTATTGATAACATTTCAATCAATAAGCCACATACCTAAAGACTGAAGCAAAAGTGAGGCCAGGCGCATTCTCTCTTTTTGTATTGCAGGGCACTGGAAAGAGGTAATGCAGCCACCAGACTTCATAAATTCAGTGGCAAACTTGAAGGAAGGCAAAAGTTTTTTGACAAGAGAGAAAAAATACAGAAAAATAATTACATATGTCACTAAAATAATCAGACAAGTATTGGTGCTTTAATATATCAATGTACAAGGGTAGATTATATATAATAATAGGTTTAAATTAAAATGGTTGACACATGCCTGCAGTGATTTACGCTGGATAACAGAAATTAACTTACTGCAAGTGTGTGGATACCACATGACACGGAATCGGATTGTAAAGTGTGTTTTGTGGTTTTAATGTCCCACTCTCCTTTCACCCCCCTTGAAGCTGCAAATGTACTGTAATCAACAAAATCATAATCATGGCTAACATCCAACTTCAACAGTTAATTTTAAAATAAATATTTTGTCATATCCATGTCCATATCCATGTCAGTCAAAACTGCTGCGTCCTCGTAGCAAATCTAATCTACAGAGAGGGGTGCAAGAGTGGGTCTGTATAATGTAAATAGTGGGAGTTGTGAGGAAATTGTTAGGAAGTTGGTTAGAAATTGATCAGCTCTAAAATGACTTAGAGGCAACAGTGTTAATGAAGGGCAGGTACTGCCATTTACACAATTTAGCCCTTATAGTAGATTTTAGCCCATTAGATGACGGATATCATTATAGTAAACAAAACAATAAATACCTACCACCAGTGTTGAGCAACTGCTTGGCACTGCCACTCTGTCTCTCCAAGGGAGTTGAAGTAGGTGATGCACCTTCTGTCAAAATTGCAATGCTAAAACAGAAATATTTGAAGTTATAATAATACCATTAGACACTTATTGCAATATTCACTCCGACATGTTCCAAGTTCCATGATCCAACACAGGAAATTGCACCAGAATAAATGATACTGACTCTTTGAAGTTTGGAGTACTTACTAGGCGTTCCAGGAACATGAAACAAACTAATGTGAGATGCAGCTCATCACAGTGTCAATATTTTTAATTCATAATTTGAGCATGTAATAAAAATATTTTTTTTTGTATTTTGCCTTGAAAGTTGTAATATGTTAATCTTAACATAATTAAAATGCTAGCATAACATTTTAGTCAGATTTGTTAACTTTCATGGGTTTTGTGGTGTTTAAGACACATTGTTACATAAAATAGAATCATTTGGAAGAGGTGATTTGGCAGATAACTAAGATTTTTGTATAAAGACAGAAATAGAATCCACATGTGAAAATGATTTATCCTTAAAAAGGTTTGACTCACAAAAAAGCTCCAATGATTGCCACCCTCGAGATAAGCACCAAACATCTCTGTTGCCTCTTTCAAAATGTTATTCTGTAATTCAGAGAAATAGAATAGAAATCAAAGGAATAAAATATAATCTGAATGCTGTTTAATTAAGTTTCCTGAAACCTAGCAGCAGCTATTCATTAACATAATACCTAACAAAAAAATGCAGGTCAGTGACAAAATACCTTGAGAAAATAGTGGCTCTTTGCCCTTTTTGATCATTCCAGAATTTTTGTGAGTGCCTGAGGATTTACGTGCACAACACCTGGGCGATCCTGATTTAAGGTAGAGGGATACAATATTTTCCTTTTTAATAGAGTTGAAGAAATAAACATGTATCAAATCAATTATATATACTGTATAATAGAATTCAAATTATTGCTGGTAAAATTACACTTACCCTGCTAAGGACATTACATATGGAATCCATGACCTGAAAATATCAAGGAAAAATGTGAGGTAAAAGAATTGAACTGCTCTATATTTTAAGTAAAATAGAAATATATAAGTCATTTATCATCAGTCCTGTTCTAGACTGGACCTTTAAGGTACAAAATGCCCAGATGTTGGAGGCATGTTTTGCTGCTAGACAAGAGCCAACACACAAAGCATGTTATTTATTTTTATGCATTCTGGGCTTAATTTCCCAGTTTGTTTGTATTTCAGTGTTTTTCAGCATCTGACTAGCAAAGAAATGTCTTCGTGAACACCTTGCAGAACTTCAAAATAAATTTGAAGGCTAAATGCTAGTCAGAGGCCATTGTTGTTTGTTTTGGTGGTAGTGTAAGAATTTACATAGCTTACTATAAGGACATTAAGTTACCTCGTCAGAAACCTCGCTGTCCTCCATTAAAGTTTTGAAACTTTTGACTTGTATATTATATGGCCCCACACTTCCTATTGTGAACTTTGGCCTTTTACTTTGGAGACACCTTAATGCCTTAACATCTACAAAGATGAAGAATAATTAATAGATTACACATTTTGCAAGTACATTGGGTTTTAAAATGGTCAATAAATAAATAAGCAAATGTTTTATTGTTAAATCAATAAAATTTAAAATGCCCATCTGATAACATTGCAAATGTATGTTTATAAAAATATGCTGTGAGTAGTTGCTTCTCTTGTAGCTTACAAATAATCAGCCTCTCCCCCAACCGCCAGTAAGGTGAAGGTATACATTGTGTTAGATTTTAAAACATGTTAAAAATGAAAAATGGTTAAATTACATTAAATAAAGTAAAAAAAAAAATCATACCTTCCATTGTGTGCTCTTATTGCCACTTGGTGTCCTTTAACCTAAATACAGAAGCAATGATAAATACTTAATATAAATATGATTATTTTTTATATTTAAGTTATACCATCAGGAAAGCCATTTTTGGAACACATTTTACTATATTGTCTGAGGACAACATCATGTAACAGAATAAATCAGTGACGACTTGAGGTCAATATATTAATATGATGGTCTGAGGACAACATCATGTAACAGAATAAATCAGTGATGACTTGAGGTCAACATATTAATATGATGGTCTGAGGACGACATCATGTAACAGAATAAATCAGTGACGACTTGAGGTCAACATATTAATATGATGGTCTGAGGACGACATCATGTAACAGAATAAATCAGTGACGACTTGAGGTCAGCATATTAATATGATGGTCTGAGGACGACATCATGTAACAGAATAAATCAGTGACGACTTGAGGTCAACATATTAATATGATGGTCTGAGGACGACATCATGTAACAGAATAAATCAGTGATGACTTGAGGTCAACATATTAATATGATGGTCTGAGGACGACATCATGTAACAGAATAAATCAGTGACGACTTGAGGTCAACATATTAATATGATGGTCTGAGGACGACATCATGTAACAGAATAAATCAGTGATGACTTGAGGTCAACATATTAATATGATGGTCTGAGGACGACATCATGTAACTGAATAAATCAGTGATGACTTGAGGTCAACATATTAATATGATGGTCTGAGGATGACATCATGTAACTGAATAAATCAGTGATGACTTGAGGTCAACATATTAATATGATGGTCTGAGGACGACATCATGTAACATAATAAATTAGTGATGACTTGAGGTCAACATATTCATATGATGATCTGAGGACGACATCATGTAACATAATAAATCAGTGATGACTTGAGGTCAACATATTAATATGATGGTCTGAGGACGACATCATGTAACAGAATAAATCAGTGACGACTTGAGGTCAACATATTAATATGATGGTCTGAGGACAACATCATGTAACATAATAAATCAGTGATGACTTGAGGTCAACATATTAATATGATGGTCTGAGGACGACATCATGTAACAGAATAAATCAGTGACGACTTGAGGTCAACATATTAATATGATGGTCTGAGGACGACATCATGTAACAGAATAAATCAGTGATGACTTGAGGTCAACATATTAATATGATGGTCTGAGGACAACATATATGTAACATAATGTAACAGAATAAATAAGCTAATTCAAACGTTTCTCCCTGGATCTCGCAGGTAATCGCGCACTGAATGGTCAGTGCGACGCGCAAATGATAAGTTAACGTAACGTTACTATTCTGGGGCTCCAGTGCGAGCGCTAACAAACTGTCGCACCAGCAGAAAATTAGCTCTCATTCTCGAGGTCGGACATCCGGGACTTTTACTCCCATAATGCACTGCGCGCGCATAGCAACCGCGGCGAAGGGTAAAACAAACAAGCGCTCGCCATTAAGCAACACGAAGCGGAAGACAAATGAGCGCAAATATGTCGAGAAAACTGCCGAGAATCATGCCTAAAAAATTAGCAATGATTCGGCAAATCAAAGAATAACAAAATAATACCACTGCAGAGATGGCCACTCAATTTTCTGTTGCTATGTTATGACATTGCTATGCATAATGGTCGGCAGCTCTACACTGATAAGCAACAATGAAATGCACTAGTTGTGTGGGGAATAAGATACGTTTCTGCAGTTAGTCTATTTTTGCTTTTTTGAAAAAACTGTGTCCCTCACTGACACTGTACAAGCTGTGCCACTGACAGACTGAGCTCATTACAGCCATTGTGTAACACAGTGCTTTTGAATAAACATTTTTTTTTCAAAATGAACAGTTAATGTAATCGATGCTTGATGGGTATTTAAACATGACTGCAAGTGTAGGACACATGGTATGTACACATGGTGTTCACACCAGGGGATTTGATGAGGTAATTGTATATGTCTGGATACTCGAGCCTGGGCCATGCCTTTGGGTTGTTCTCCCAGGACTCGATGTGTCGCTGGATGTCGATAGGGACAAGATTGTAATGTTAAACCTACAAGCGACAGCTTTCTGTGGTACCTGGTCAATGCAGACGCAAGTAGACTTTCTATATATTGATAAGACATTCTGTAATAGAAGAAAGAAGATCTGTATTTGTATAGCTGCTAGCGCCTTTCACATACATGTAACGTTAGCTAACGTTAGTCACAAAGCGCTTTACATGAGTGTTTTATTACTTTCACTTCACTTCTCACCACCGACATACATTCGCATACACAGATACCATTCATCATTAATACAAAGTAGTCCGTTAGTATCCATAACTGACATAATCCACAACAAAACTTCTGTGAATAGATACTTTTTTGATTTTCCTCGGGCTTTGCCCTGATTGCCTTCGGTTTGTTTTACCCTTCAAACACGGCGGCGGCTTGTTGCTATGCAGGTCACATGATTTGTGACGTAACGCCGACCAAGAGAATACGGTGTAGCTATGCATACTATGTCTATAACAAATATATACATTTAAACAGTATTTTTATTTTTCTTTTTTGAGTCAAGCGATGCTGATCAATTTTGGCTGGCAACTGCCAATTTACTTAACTCGCCAATCCAAGCTAATAATTATTCTTCGATGGTGGACAAATCATAATCTAAAAACAAATATGAATTTTAACATCATCAGCCATGGTAGAAGGCACATGTTAATTAATAGAATGTAAAAAGCCGTTGGTCTTACCTTGAGGTGTCTGATGGCACGGAGGTGTTTTTTTTTTTTTTTTTATTTGGCGGACTCGACGGGGGGCACACGGTGATGACATCATAAACGTTGATTGGCTGAGGCAGTTGTTGCCCCAGGGTCATCATAAAGGTATTGGTCTCAGGTCAACTCCCACTTGGCAAAATCAGGACGTGCCGAGCTCGGGCTCAGGCAGAGAATCTAAGCTCTAGCCTGGTGTTTTCAGCTGCCTAAAAACGCTTTGGTGGACAGAGGGCCTAACTGCTCAAAAACAGTGTTAATTTATTTTAGGACATTATTACTGATGAACATGTTCATCAGGTGAAGGCTTTTTCTGTGTCAACGATGACAAAGCAGGGTTGCTAACTCACAAATTGTGTGTGAGACACACATGCATTGATTATTACACCAAAGACAAACATGCAGATCAACCGTTTTTGTTATGAATTGTATCCTATTTTCCGTTATTATGTATAGCCTAATACAATTAGTGTAGTATTTAAGGTTAAATGAAGAAAAGGGTTTTAAATTCAATGCAAAGAGGCATATTAATGCGTAAGAAAATACTGAATTTAACCCAATAAAAGTAAGTACAGTAGGCCTATTCTGTAAGTACAGTAGGCCTATTCTGTGTTTCATTCATTGTGTTTTGATGTGTACTGCTTACACAAATCTAGCAAATACATTCCTCATAAGCTTTCCATTGAAAAACAGTGATGTGTCATCGATGCTTGGAATTAGATCTTTGTAATGATATGTAGTTTGTCAAGATTAAATTTGGCCCATTTCATTTAATCTATTCGTAATCATTGACACATGCGAGTTGAGGGGTGTTGAGGATGCCGGTGTCGGGGTGCAGGCTAAGAGGTTAATGACGAGTGCATGGGACACAGCAAAATAAAATGCATCCTCTTATACAAAACTAAAAAATATATATAGAAAATGTATCAAAAGAGCCAAGTAGTGCTTTTGTTATGAATATAAAAACTAAGCCTAATATAATTAACCCTTTCATAGTAATTTTTATGTTTTATCATGGCAAATTAGTGGATCTTGAGCAGGATCTTGGTGCAGCGTCTTGGGCTGAACTTCAATTTAGCCAAGAGCTCTCTGTCTCCCATCCAGCAAGTCACCTTCTACACCAAGTTTTCTACTTGCCCCCGAAAGAGGGCCTGGATTATGCTGGAATGCTTTGGTCCATCTTCAGAAAGGCAGAAGTAGACTTCTTTGACTCAGAAGACAACTCTAACTGCCCAATACGTTTCTTGAGGGAACAAAATGCTATGGCCCACGAATGGCCCAGCGCTCGACTCTACGCCTTCTCTTCGATTGCTCTGCTTCATCGGGACAGTTCAGTGCTTGGTCCTCCTAGTTGCCCCAATCTGAAGCTATCAGATGTGGTTCCCTTAGCTAATCCAGCTGCTGTCAGCAGCCCCTCGGGCCAACTCTATTGAGGAAGGGCATTCTCTTCCATGTGAGATGCATGATTTGGCATCCACAGCCTGAGCTGTGGCGTCATTATATTTGGCCCCTCTACAGGAGTCTTTACAGCTGCTCCATCTACAGGGTAAAGTCAAGTCAAGTCACCTTTATTTATATAGTGCTTTAAACACAAACATTGCATCAAAGCAAATGAACAACATTAATTAGGAAAACAGTGTGTCAATAAGTTAAAATGACAGTTAAAGGCAGCTCAGCATTGAATTCAGTGATGTCATCATCTCAGTTCAGTTTAAATAGTCTCTGTGCAATCATTAGCAATCAAGTCAACGATACTGCTGTAAATGAAGTGACCCCAACGAAGCAAGCCAGAGGCGACAGCGGCAAGGAAGCAAAACGGAGAAATAACCTTGGGAGAAACCAGGCTCAGTTGGGGGCCAGTTCTCCTATGAGCAGACGAAACCAGCAGTTCAATTCCAGGCTGCAGATTGTGCAGAATAATCTTCTGTTTCCTGTGGTCTTGTCCCGTTGGTCATCTTAGACAAGGTCTTTACAGGGCATCTGTATCTGGGGCTCTAGTTGTCCTGGTCTCCGCTGTCTTTAAGGGCTGTAGAGGTCCTTTCTAGGTGCTGATCCACCATCTGGTCTGGATACTGGATCCGGGTGACTGCAGTGGCCCCTCTGACTTGAATACAGACTGGATCTGGGGGCTACAGCAACCTCTGAATACTAGACAAACAGACTAATATTAGCATAGATGCCATTCTTCTAATGATGTAGCAAGTACATCAGGTGTTATGGGAAGTGTTCCCAGTTCCGGTATACCTAATTAATGCAGCCTAAAAATCCTTTAAAGAATTTGGATATTAGAAGCATACTGTATTAGTGTGTTATGTGTAAACCAGGTTAAAGAGATGGGTCTTTAATCTAGATTTAAACTGCAAGAGTGTGTCTTCCTCCCAAACAATGTTAGGTAGGTTATTCCAGGGTTTAGGCACCGAAGAGGAAAAGGATCTACTGCCCGAAGTTGATTTTGATATTCTAGGTATTATCAAATTGCCTGAGTTTTCAGAACGCAGCGGATGTGGAGGATTATAATGTAACAAGAGCTCATTCAAATACTGAGGTGCTAAACCATTCAGGGCTTTATAAATAATAAGCAAGATTTTAAAATAAATCTATACAATGTTTGATATGGAGCCAGTGCAGTGTTTACAGGACAGGGCTAATATGGTCATACTTGCTGGTTCTAGTAAGAACTCTTGCTGCTGCATTTTGGGCTAACTGTAGTTTGTTTACTAAGCATGCAGAACAACCACCCAATAAAGCATTACAATAATCTAACCTTGAGGTCATAAATGCATGGATTAACATTTCTGCATTTGGCATTGAGAGCATAGGCCGTAATTTAGATATATTTCGGAGATAAAAAAATGCAGTTTTACATATGCTAGAAATGTGGCTTTCTAAGGAAAGATTGCTATCAAATAGCACACCTAGGTTCCTTATTGATGACGAAGAATTGACAGAGCAGCCATCAAGTCTTAGACAGAGTTCTAGGTTATTACAAGCAGAGTTTTTAGGTCCTATAATTAACACCTCTGTTTTTTCGGAATTTGGCAGTAAGAAATTACTCATTTTTATATCGACTATGCATTTCTTTAGTTTTTCAAATTGGTATGTTTCGTCGGGCCACGAAGAAATATTGAGCTGAGTATCATCAGCATAAAAGTGAAAGCTAACACCATGTTTCCTGATGATATCTCCCAAGGGTAACATACAAAGCATGAAGGGTAACAGCCATAGTACTCCATACTGCACTTGAGGTACTCCATACTGCACTTGTGATCGATATATCATACCTCTTCATTCACTGCTACAAATTGTTTGCGGTCATATAAGTATGATTTAAACCATGCTAATGCACTTCCATTAATGCCAACAAAGTGTTTTAGTCTATGCAAAAAATGTTGTGGTCAATAGTGTCAAACGCAGAACTAAGATCCAATAGTTCTAATAGAGAGATACAACCACGATCAGATGATATGAGCAGGTCATTTGTAACTCTAAGGAGAGCAGTCTCAGTACTATGGTTTGGTCTAAATCCTGACTGGAAATTCTAACAGATACCATTTTCTCTAAGAAGGAATATAATTTGAGGATACTACCTTTTTTTGTATCTTGGACAGAAAAGGGAGATTTGAGATCGGTCTATAAGTCACTAGTTCTTTGGGTCAAGTTGTTTTTTTTATTTTTCATGAGAGGCTTAATAACAGCCAGTTTGTAGGTTTGGGGGACATATCCTAATGACAATGAGGAATTTAAAAGTCAGAAGAGGATCTATGACTTCTGGAAACACTTCTTTTAGGAGCTTAGATGGAATAGGGTCTTACATACATGTTGTTAGTTTAGATTATTTAACAATTTATACAATTCTTCCTCTCATATACAGGTCCTTCTCAAAACATTAGCATATTGTGATAAAGTTCATTATTTTCCATAATGTAATGATAAAAATTAAACTTTCATATATTTTAGATTCATTGCACACCAACTGAAATATTTCAGGTCTTTTATTGTTTTAATACTGATGATTTTGGCATACAGCTCATGAAAACCCAAAATGCCTGTCTCAAAAAAATTGCATATTTCATCCGACCAATAAAAGAAAAGTGTTTTTAATACAAAAAAAGTCAACCTTCAAATAATTATGTTCAGTTATGCACTCAATACTTGGTAGGGAATCCTTTTGCAGAAATGACTGCTTCAATGCGGCGTGGCATGGAGGCAATCAGCCTGTGGCACTGCTGAGGTGTTATGGAGGCCCAGGATGCTTCGATAGCGGCCTTAAGCTCATCAAGAGTGTTGGGTCTTGCGTCTCTCAACTTTCTCTTTACAATATCCCACAGATTCTCAATGGGGTTCAGGTCAGGAGAGTTGGCAGGCCAATTGAACACAGTAATACCATGGTCAGTAAACCATTTACCAGTGGTTTTGGCACTGTGAGCAGGTGCCAGGTCCTGCTGAAAAATGAAATCTTCATCTCCATAAAGCTTTTCAGCAGATGGAAGCATGAAGTGCTCCAAAATCTCCTGATAGCTAGCTGCATTGACCCTGCCCTTGATAAAACACAGTGGACCAACACCAGCAGCTGACATGGCACCCCAGACCATCACTGACTGTGGGTACTTGACACTGGACTTCAGGTATTTTGGCATTTCCTTCTCCCCAGTCTTCCTCCAGACTCTGGCACCTTAATTTCCGAATGATATGCAAAATTTGTCCAAAAGTCCAGTGCTGCTTCTCTGTAGCCCAGGTCAGGCGCTTCTGCCGCTGTTTCTGGTTCAAAAGTGGCTTGACCTGGGGAATGCGGCACCTGTAGCCCATTTCCTGCACACGCCTGTGCACGGTGGCTCTGGATGTTTCTACTCCAGACTCAGTCCACTGCTTCCGCAGGTCCCCCAAGGTCTGGAATCAGTCCTTCTCCACAATCTTCCTCAGGGTCCGGTCACCTCTTCTCGTTGTGCAGCGTTCTTTGCCACACTTTTTCCTTCCCACAGACTTCCCAATGAGGTGCCTTGATACAGCACTCTGGGAACAGCCTATTCGTTCAGAAATTTCTTTCTGTGTCTTACCCTCTCGCTTGAGGGTGTCAATGATGGCCTTCTGGTCAGCAGTCTTACCCATGATTGCGGTTTTGAGTAATGAACCAGGCTGGGAGTTTTTAAAAGCCTCAGGAATCTTTTGCAGGTGTTTAGAGTTAATTAGTTTATTCAGATGAATAGCTTAATAGCTTGTTTAGAGAACCTTTTCAAGATATGCTAATTTTTTGAGATAGGAATTTTGGGTTTTCATGAGCTGTATGCCAAAATCATCAGTATTAAAACAATGAAAGACGTGAAATATTTCAGTTGGTGTGCAATGAATCTAAAATATATGAAAGTTTAATTTTTATCATTACATTATGGAAAATAATGAACTTTATCACAATATGCTAATTTTTTGAGAAGGACCTGTAGTAGAGAATGAGTGGAACTGTACCTCAGGGGATCTATAGTGCACAGTCTGATGTGATACTGTAGCTGACGGCTGAATGGTTACAATTTTATCCCTAATAGTATAGATTTTTGAAGTAAATTAGTTCATAAAGTCATTATTGCTGTGGTGTTGGGAAATCTCAACACTTGTTGATGTTTTATTTTTCGTTAATTTAGCCACAGTATTGAATAAATACCATGCTTTTCTGTAAGATAGGTTACTTTCCTGCCAAGCAATACGAAATACCATTAGTTTTGTTTTCCTCCAGCTGCGCTCCATTTTCCGGGCTGCTCTCTTTAGGGTGCAAGTGTGCTCATTATACCATGCTGTCAGACTGTTTTCCTTAACCTTTCTTAACCGTAAAGCAGCAACTGTGTTTAAGATGCTAGAAAAGAGAGAGTCCATAGTTTCTGTTACATCATCAAGTTGTTCTCAGGTTTTGGATGGGCTAAGGAATTCGGAAAGGTAAGGTAATTTATTTATAAAGCACAATTAAAAACAACAGGTAGTTGACCAATGTGCTGTACAATTTGAAAACATACAAAAGCAAATGTGCAAAACATTTACACAATACTATAAATACTATAAAGGTCATAAATGCATGGATTAACATTTCTGCATTTGGCATTGAGAGCATAGGCCGTAATTTAGATATATTTCGGAGATGGATAATGCAGTTCTCTTATGAGAGTTCTCTCGTACTGCGTCTTAGCTAAGACGCTACGGGAAAAGTCTCTTTTCACGAAATACTGAAGCAAAAAATTATCCTTAATTTTGAATTTTTGTAAAGCGCATTTGCAGCAGTACACAGCCATAGGCGAGACGGCTCGCTCGCTCATTGGCTGCTCTGCGGCAAGTGAACAGCCTATCGAGCGCAGGCTGATGCAATATCAGACCAATAAGGGCGCTTCGCGCCCTTCACGCCACTTCCCGCCGAAACGGGTGTGGCCCAACCCTATAAAAGGAGCTCGAAAAGGCTGACTCACCTGATTTTTCATCTCATCAGCGAAGCTCACGCATCGCTGGATCACGAAAGAAGCAAGCGCCGTCTGATAGGCATCTCAGCGGGACGAGCCACTTCTGAAGCTGCTGGCCTTCGCCGCCTTCCACTGCCGTTCCTGCTGCGCTCTCCGGCGCACATATCCTTTCAATTCTGTTATATCCAACTGTTCTTTATGCGTGTGTGTGTGTTCGCCCTGCGACACACACTCGTAAAAGAGCTTGCGTCTTTTTTAAAATGCCTTCCTGCGGCTCGTCAGAGCCCCACTCAGCAAGGGAGACCGGTACGTCATCTGTGTCTCCTGTCTGGGTGAAGATCATGCAGCTCTCGCGCTCGCTGACGGCGGATGCCCTCACTGCGAGCTGTTGCCATGGTGACTCTGAGGACTCGCTTGGCCTTTTTCTCTGAGCCTGCATTCTCCGCTGCGCTGAGGCGCCGTAAAAGCGCAGCTTCCAGCGGATTCCGGAACCGTCTTCAGCTCAACCGAGCTCGCCGGTTCGCCCTGGAGGACACGCGCTCTCTGCTAGCTTCGGGCAGTGAGAGCTGGGCGAGCTCCGAGGAAAGCCCAGAAGCTCAGAAGCCCAGCAAACAGTAACGCCCATGTTACAGCACACAGAAGCGCCGCCGTTGCCCAGTCAACAGAGCGCTTTGCATCCAGCCCTTAGCCATTCATGCAGATGCATGGTCAGCGCTTCCAGGGGTTTCGGATTGGGTGCTAGGCATTATAAAGAGAGGCTACTCGCTACAGTTTTTTTCGACGCCCTCCGCGCTTTTTAGCGCGCGTCGAAACCACGGTCAAAACAGAAGTAGCACACATACTTCGGGCCGAAATATCAAAACTGTTGAGCAAAGGGGCTGTAGAGCCTGTGTCTCAAGCTTAAAGCGAGGGGGGGCTGTACAGCAGATACTTTCTAGTGCCCAAGAGAGACGGGGGTCTCAGGCCCATACTGGATCTAAGACAGCTGAACAAGGCATTGGTGAAACGTAGTTTCAGAATGCTTACGACCAGGAAGCTCCTCGCGCATATTCGTAGAGGAGACTGGTTCATGTCAATAGATCTGAAGGACGCGTATTTTCAAATACAGATAGCGTCAAGTCACAGGCGATATTTGAGATTCGCCTTCGAGGGCCAGGCATACCAGTTTCAGTTCTGCGGTTCGGCTTGTCCGTAGCTCCTCGTACGTTTACGAGGTGCATGGACGCAGCACTCGCTCCTCTCAGACTCAGAGGCATGCGAGTGCTGAACTATTTGGACTACTGGCTGATTCTGGCTCAATCATGAGCGGAGCTCACAGGGCCGTTTTACTCGATCACCTCGAGAAACTTGGTCTCAGTGTCAACTGGACGAAGAGTTCGCTGAACCCCAGTCAGACGATACTGTTTTTGGGTTTAGCTCTGGACTCATGTTCCATGACGGCGCGGCTGTCACCACAGCGCGCGTTGGGCAATCAGCGCGCGGCGAGTTCTCTCCGCTGCGGCGCGACCGTTTCGCTCAGAGAATGTCAGAGGATGCTGGGTCTAATGGCCTCAGCATCTCCGGTTCTGCAGTTGGGCCTGCTCCGCATGCACCCCCTGCAGTTCTGGCTGAAAGCGCGGGTACCACGCGGAGTGTGGGTGTCTGGTCGACTGCATCTCAAGGTCAATCAGGAATGCGTTACAGCCCTGAAACCCTGGACAGCAAACGGCTGGTACCAATCAGGTGTAAACCTGGGGACTTCCTCGAAAGTGAAGATGGTGTCGACGGACGCCTCCACTTCGGGATGGGGAGCGTTGCTCGAGGGCAGACCGTCCTTTGGCCTGTGGTCAGAACGGGAAAAGCTCCAACATATCAACTGTCTGACAGAACGCCTCCTGGTTTGGGCTCAGCGCAACTTGCGCTCGCTGAGGGCAGTTCATGTGCCTGGGCTACAGAATCTGGGTCCAGACAGGCTGTCCAGAAACAACATTCCCACGGGCGAATGGTCTCTACACCCGCAAACAGTCCGGCTGTTGTGGGAGAGATTTGGCAGGGCGGAGGTGGACCTCTTCGCGTCCCACGAAAACGCTCACTGCCCCGCGTTCTTTTCCAAGAACAAAAGCGCGCTGTCACGGAGATGGCCGTGCTGCCCGCGTTATGCTTTCCCTCCCGTCTCCCTCCTTCTGCAGGTGATAGAACGGGTGAAACGAGAAACGAGATGTTCAATACTGCTTGTAGCACCTTTTTGTAAGAACCAATCATGGTTCCCAGATTTGATGTGGTTAGCAGACATCGCCCCGTGGCCAGTGCCGTTGAGGCAGAGCCCCATCCACCCTCAAAGTTTATGTGGCGGCCATCGCAGCGTTTTCTGAAACAGCGCTCGGTCAGTCAATAGGAAGGAACGATTTGGTCATCCGCTTCCTTAGAGGAGCTAGGAGGCTGAATCCTCCAAGACCTCCGTCAGTCCCTATATGGGACCTCGCGGCGGTTTTGGAGGCCATGAATGGGTCCCCCTTTTTGAGCCTATCCAATCAATTAGCCTCCAGCATCTGTCGTTCAAGACGGTATTCTTGTTGGCTCTCGCTTCAGTGAAGCGTGTGGGTGACCTGCACGCACTCTCGGTGAGCAAGTCGTGCTTGGAGTTTGGGCCTAATGACTCAAGGGTCATACTCAAACCTAGGCACGGTTATGTGCCAAAGTCCCTCAACACGCCGTTTCGGGCTCAGGTAATTATTGCCCTGTCTGCCCTGTCAGTGTCAGGAGAGGATGGAGACTAGAGTCTTCTTTGCCCTGTTAGGGTTTTAAGAGCTTATGTGTCTCGCTCCGCTGTCTTTCGACAGACTGAGCAGCTGTTTGTCTCATTCAGTGGATGTTCCAAGGGAATGGCGGTTTCGAGACGGACTCTATCCAGATGGATAGTTGAGGCCATAGCGTTAGCTTACGCTTCCAGGGGCCTTCGGTGCCCACTGGGCGTCAGAGCACACTCCACGAGGGGTGTGTGATCCCTGCTCGCACGGCGTTTTACATGGGGTTCCCGTAGCGTCTTAGCTAAGACGCAGTACGAGAGAACTCTCGTAAGAGAACGTACTCGGTTACTAACGTTACCTCTGTTCTCTCTAGAAGAGGGAACGAGTACTGCGTTCTCTGCCGTGCGTACGATTCACTCTGGTTCGCTTCGGCGATGAAATAAATCAGGTGAGTCAGCCTTTTCGAGCTCCTTTTATAGGGTTGGGCCACACCCGTTTCGGCGGGAAGTGGCGTGAAGGGCGCGAAGGGCCCTTATTGGTCTGATATTGCATCAGCCTGCGCTTGATAGGCTGTGCACTTGCCGCAGAGCAGCCAATGAGCGAGCGAGCCATCTCGCCTATGGCTGTGTACTGCTGCAAATGCGCTTTACAAAAATTCAAAATTAAGGATAATTTTTTGCTTCAGTATTTAGTGAAAAGAGACTTTTCCCGTAGCGTCTTAGCTAAGACGCAGTACTCATTCCCTCTTCTAGAGAGAACCGAGGTTACGTTAGTAACCGAGTACATTTTACATATGCTAGAAATGTGGCTTTCTAAATAAGATTGCTATCAAATAGTACACCTAGGTTCCTAATTGATGACGAAGAATTGAAAGAGCAGCCATCAAGTCTTAGACAGTGTTCTAGGTTATTACAAGCAGAGTTTTTAGGTCCTATAATTAACACCTCTGTTTTTTCGGAATTTAGCAGTAAGAAATTACTCATTTTTATATCGACTATGCATTTCTTTAGTTTTTCAAATTGGTATGTTTCATCGGGCCGCGAAGAAATATTGAGCTGAGTATCATCAGCATAAAAGTGAAAGCTAACACCATCTTTCCTGATGATATCTCCCAAGGGTAACATATAAAGCATGAAGAGTAACAGCCATAGTACTCCATACTGCACTTGAGGTACTCCATACTGCACTTGTGATCGATATATGATACCTCTTCATTCATGGCTACAAATTGATTGCGGTCATATAAGTATGATTTAAACCATGCTAATGCACTTCCATTAATGCCAAACAAAGTGTTTTAGTCTATGCAAAATAATGTTGTGGTCAATAGTGTCAAACGCAGAACTAAGATCCAATAGTTCTAATAGAGAGATACAACCACGATCAGATGATATGAGCAGGTCATTTGTAACTCTAAGGAGAGCAGTCTCAGTACTATGATTTGGTCTAAATCCTGACTGGAAATTCTAACAGATACCATTTTCTCTAAGAAGGAATATAATTGTGAGGATACTACCTTTTCTTGTATCTTGGACAGAAAAGGGAGATTTGAGACCGGTCTATAATTCACTAGTTCTTTGGGTCAAGTTGTTTTTTTTATTTTTTATGAGAGGCTTAATAACAGCCAGGTTGTAGGTTTTGGGGACATATCCTAATGACAATGAGGAATTTAAAAGTCAGAAGAGGATCTATGACTTCTGGAAACACTTATTTTAGGAGCTTAGATGGAATAGGGTCTTACATACATGTTGTTAGTTTAGATTATTTAACAATTTATACAATTCTTCCTCTCATATACAGGTCCTTCTCAAAAAATTATCATATTGTGATAAAGTTCATTATTTTCCATAATGTAATGATAAAAATTAAACTTTCATATATTTTAGATTCATTGCACACCAACTGGAATATTTCAGGTCTTTTATTGTTTTAATACTGATGATTTTGGCATACAGCTCATGAAAACCCAAAATGCCTGTTTCAAAAAATTTGCATATTTCATCCGACCAATAAAAGAAAAGTGTTTTTAATACAAAAAAAGTCAACCTTCAAATAATTGTTCAGTTATGCACTCAATACTTGGTCGGGAATCCTTTTGCAGAAATGACTGCTTCAATGCGGCGTGGCATGGAGGCAATCAGCCTGTGGCACTGCTGAGGTGTTATGGAGGCCCAGGATGCTTCGATAGCAGCCTTAAGCTCATCCAGAGTGTTGGGTCTTGCGTCTCTCAACTTTCTCTTCACAATATCCCACAGATTCTCTATGGGGTTCAGGTCAGGAGAGTTGGCAGGCCAATTGAGCACAGTAATACCATGGTCAGTAAACCATTTACCAGTGGTTTTGGCACTGTGAGCAGGTGCCAGGTCCTGCTGAAAAATGAAATCTTCATCTCCATAAAGCTTTTCAGCAGATGGAAGCATGAAGTGCTCCAAAATCTCCTGATAGCTAGCTGCATTGACCCTGCCCTTGATAAAACACAGTGGACCAACACCAGCAGCTGACATGGCACCCCAGACCATCACTGACTGTGGGTACTTGACACTGGACTTCAGGTATTTTGGCATTTCCTTCTCCCCAGTCTTCCTCCAGACTCTGGCACCTTGATTTCCGAATGACATGCAAAATTTGTCCAAAAGTCCAGTGCTGCTTCTCTGTAGCCCAGGTCAGGCGCTTCTGCCGCTGTTTCTGGTTCAAAAGTGGCTTGACCTGGGGAATGCGGCACCTGTAGCCCATTTCCTGCACACGCCTGTGCACGGTGGCTCTGGATGTTTCTACTCCAGACTCAGTCCACTGCTTCCGCAGGTCCCCCAAGGTCTGTAATCGGTCCTTCTCCAAAATCTTCCTCAGGGTCTGGTCACCTCTTCTCGTTGTGCAGCATTTTTTGCCACACTTTTTCCTTCCCACAGACTTCCCAATGAGGTGCCTTGATACAGCACTCTGGGAACAGCCTATTCGTTCACAAATTTCTTTCTGTGTCTAGAAGAGGGAACGAGTACTGCGTTCTCTGCCGTGCATACGATTCACTCTGGTTCGCTTCGGCAATGAAATAAATCAGGTGAGTCAGCCTTTTCGAACTCCTTTTATAGGGTTGGGCCACACCCGTTTCGGCAGGAAGGGTGTCAATGATGGCCTTCTGGTCAGCAGTCTTACCCATGATTGCGGTTTTGAGTAATGAACCAGGCTGGGAGTTTTTTAAAGCCTCAGGAGTCTTTTGCAGGTGTTTAGAGTTAATTAGTTGATTCAGATGATTAGGTTAATAGCTTGTTTAGAGAACCTTTTCAAGATATGCTAATTTTTTGAGATAGGAATTTTGGGTTTTCATGAGCTGTACGTCAAAATCATCAGTATTAAAACAATAAAAGACCTGAAATATTTCAGTTGGTGTGCAATGAATCTAAAATATATGAAAGTTTAATTTTATCATTACATTATGGAAAATAATGAACTTTATCACAATATGCTAATTTTTTGAGAAGGACCTGTAGTAGAGAATGAGTGGAACTGTACCTCAGGGGATCTATAGTGCACAGTCTGATGCGATACTGTAGCTGACGGCTGAATGGTTACAATTTTATCCCTAATAGTATAGATTTTTGAAGTAAATTAGTTCATAAAGTCATTATTGCTGTGGTTTTGGGAAATCTCAACACTTGTTGATGTTTTATGTTTCGTTAATTTAGCCACAGTATTGAATAAATACCTGGGGTTATGTTTGTTTTCTTCTTAAAGAGAAGAAAAGTAATTGGATCTTGCAGTTTTTAATGCTTTTCTGTAAGATAGGTTACTTTCCTGCCAAGCAATACGAAATACCATTAGTTTTGTTTTCCTCCAGCTGCGCTCCATTTTCCGGGCTGCTCTCTTTAGGGTGCAAGTGTGCTCATTATACCATGGTGTCAGACTGTTTTCCTTAACCTTTCTTGACCGTAAAGCAGCAACTGTATTTAAGATGCTAGAAAAGAGAGAGTCCATAGTTTCTGTTACATCATCAGGTTGTTCTGAGGTTTTGGATGGGCTAAGGAATTCGGATAGGTAAGGTAAGGTCAGGTAATTTATTTATAAAGCACAATTAAAAACAACAGGTAGTTGACCAATGTGCTGTACAATTTGAAAACATACAAAAGCAAATGTGCAAAACATTTACACAATACTATACAAATATCTAGCTACTCTCATAAAACAAACAATAAACTTACTCAGCTATTTGATTTAGACAGGAAAGCCAGAGGAAAAAGATGAGTTTTTAAGAAAGATTTAAAAGACTTCCGGTATGGCGCATACGCGGTCGGCAGCATAAGTTTGAAGTTCCCAGACGGTCTTACTCCCCCGAAATAAATGTAATTTTATTAATAAGATTCGGGAGGAGCGCGTCAGATACTTAGCCTAATCAACACAGGTGGACCATAATCAAGTAATCAATCCCATAGTATAAATATCGCTGACTTACCTCTATCCATTGACGGTTTATCAGCATCCCTCCTCCACCCCATCTCCTCACTTCAAGTTCACTTTATAAATAGACGGGGAAGGGGGGGTACTCTAGGTTCGGGCCATTCCCGAGCTCGGAGCCCTTCCCCGGACAGCACGCCAAATACGCATTCCATACCTCAGCTAATTATATGTAAGCGTGAACTATTGAAATACTGGTTATCCAGAGAGGAAAAGTTGTAATTTATAGTATGAGAGGGGGAAACAGGAGAATGACAAAAGGAAAATCGCAACAAAACCCGAAGATGGACGATAAATCCCCGATTGAAAGTGGAGACATGGTCGACTGTGCTAGCAAGCAAGCTGACCACGAGGGTATAGACGCTATCCAATCTAACATTATCGCCGAGATAAAAGCGGTCCGTTTGGACCTGAAAAAATAATTTATCGAAACAATGGGGCCAATAAAGAAGGAACTGGTGGACTTCAGGGAAGATGTTAGCCAGAAACTAAGTACTATCGTTACGGACTTAAAAGAAATAACTGACAGAGTCGCGGAGACGGAGCAGAGAGTGGCTGACATGGAGGAGCAGGGTGCTGAAAACAGTGAGTTGCTCTCCCACACTTTAGAGCTCCAAGACAAATTACAAGCTCGGCTGACAGACTTGGCGTCGCGTTCACGCAGAAACAACATACGCGTCCATGGGATCCCAGAGGGGGCAGAGGGAGACAATATACAGGAATTCTTAGAGACATTCATTAAAACGGAGCTGTCCCTCCCTGATGTCACCCTCGCTATACAACGCTGTCACCGATCCCTTGGAGCCAAACCACCGCAAGGTGCTAACCCGAGGTCCATGATTGTCTATTTTCTGGAGTATAAAACCAAAGAGCTGGTGCTCCGCAGCGCTTGGGAAAAAAAGTTAATCCAATGCGACGGAAGAAGAGTTTTCTTTGAGCAAGACTACCCAACCGAAATAGTCATGAAAAGAAAGGCTTACTCCACCATCAGAAAGACACTTAAAGAAAAGGGGCTCCGCTTTCAGACTCTTCATCCGGCAAAACTCAGAGTTTTTCTTGACACTGGTGCAGTTATTTACAACAGCGCATCAGAGGCGATGGATGACTTGAAGAAAAGGGGATTGATGCTGAGCGGAGGGGCCGGGACCCAGGCTGATGACCGTACTACACCTGCGACGAGACGTAAGCAACCTCCCTGGGAAACGGCAGGTGATACATCACGTCGTCATCGGGATGCACGCATGAAACACATTCAGGAGAAACTAAAGGGATTTCGACGCAACGAAGGCACCATGAGTGACTGAGTTATCCTTTTAAAAAGACCGCCCGGTAAGAGTGTAGCCTATCTTATGTCTCTATCGATCCGTATTTCCAGGAAGTAATGAGACCAGGCGAACTTTCCTATTCATGTAAGTCCGTGAAATTGAAACTGACCGCATCTGGGAATTTATGGCTGTTTTTTGTTTTTGTTTGCTTGTTTTTTTCTCTATGTGGACGGCTCAGATTTTATTTAGTCAGAGATTTTGGTCCACGGTTAGAGATGTAGGGCTTCCCCTCTAGTTTTGGAAGCAGAACTTGTACTTCAGAGATGGAAGTCATTAATGTTAAGTGTGTGTGTTTGTGTTAAGTTCCTTTTTTTTTTTTACAGACAGAAGTTCATTTGTTCAGGCCATCTAGGGATGTTTAAACGTCTTGGTAAACATTTTGACTTTCATATTGACTGAAATGCCTTATCAAAAATATAGAATAATCACACTTAATGTAAACGGATTACATAATCCTATTAAAAGAAGTAAAGTAATTGCCAAAATGAAAAGGGAAAAACAAGATATAATTTTTGGCAAGAAACACATCTCTCGAATATTGAACACGAAAAGTTGCGGAAAATGGGTTTCAAAAATTCATATTACTCCTCTTTCGAAAGAGGAAATGCGAGGGGGGTGGCTGTGCTGATCTCAAATAATGTAAATTTCCAGTTCTCCTCACAAATTTCTGACAAAGAAGGCCGATACTTATTGGTCAAAGGCTTTATCGACCACAAAGAAGTTACATTAATGAATGTCTATAGACCACCAGGACATGATAAACAGCTGATCAAGAAAGTTTTTAATATGATCTCTACGGAAACATCAGGTGTATTGATTTGTGGGGGGGACTGGAACATTCAGCTACAGCCATCCTTGGACTCCTCAAATACAACAAAAAATATAAGACCTGAAGCGCTTTGTGTTAAAAAAATGCTTAAAGAAATTGGAATGATAGACATTTGGAGGGAACTGCACCAATATGATAAACAATTTACTTTTTTTTCTTACCCTCACTCCACACATTCAAGAATTGATTATTTTTTTATGCTAAATTTAGACAGACATAGGATTATAAATTGCGATATAGGGATAAGAGATGTTTCTGACCATGCAGGGGTGTACTTAACTTTACATTTAGATAACAAGCCCAAAGAGACTTTGTGGAGACTTAACACTAGCGTTTTGAATGATCCTCAGTGTCAAAAGTATATAAAGACAGAATTTAAAGATTATATGACCCATAATGACAACGGAGCAGTGTCTCCCAGTACATTATGGGATGCTACAAAAGCTGTTATTAGAGGTAAACTCATGATGTGGTCTTCCCAGAAGAAAAAGGAAAAAGATAAACAAATTAAAGACCTGAACGAAAAATTTAAATCACTAGAAAATAAACATATGGAGAATAATGACACTAGGGTTCTTAATGACATAATGGAAACTAAACGTACCTTAAACAACCTATATGAAAATCAAGTAGATAAGAGAACTAAACTAATTAAACAAAATTTCTATGAAAATGGCCCTAAATCTAAAAAACTACTTGCATGGAGAATACGTAAACAACAGGCTGATAGATTTATACACAAAATAAGGGACCCTAGGACCAATGAGATGTATCATAATTTGGAAGACATAAAGAATGCCTTTGAAACGTACTACACAAAATTATATGCTCAACCTCGAACAACTGAGTCAGCTGTCATATCATCCTTTCTAACTTCTTTAGACTTACCATCTATAGGGACAGAGCAAAACAAAATAATAACTCAAGAAATAACAGACGATGAGATAAACAAGGCAATATCAAGATTAAAAACAAATAAAATGCCAGGTGCAGACGGGTATCCATCAGAATGGTATAAAAACCTTAGAGAATCCATAACACCAATGCTAAAGGATTGTTTTAATTATGTTCTCGGAGGTGGTGAGACCCCATTGTCCTGGAGACAAGCAGTAATCTCAGTGATTCCTAAAGAGGGTAAAAACAAAACAGACTGCGGCTCCTATAGACCTATATCAGTTTTAAACATAGATTATAGATTATATGCGTCAATACTTGCAAAACGACTGGAAAACATAATCCCGGATTTAATAGACACAGACCAGACAGGCTTTGTAAAAAATAGGCAAACCCAGGACAATGTGAGACGGGCTCTCCACCTCATTGACCATATGAGAAACAGCGATATGGAATCCGTAGTTATAAGTCTTGATGCCGAAAAGGCTTTTGACTCTGTCAGATGGGAATATTTATATTTGGTCCTTAGCCGATTTGGTTTTAATAAACAGGTAATTGGATGTTTGAAATCCCTATACTTTTCTCCTACTGCTAGAATTAAAATAAATGGGGACTTATCTAAAACAATATTTCTTGAAAGGGGATGTCGACAGGGCTGCCCCCTTAGTCCCACTCTATTCGCCCTCTTCATAGAGCCTCTGACACAGGCAATTAGAGAAGACGATGATATAACGGGGGTAGTAATAGGAGACACACAACACAAGATATGTGCATATGCGGATGACATACTCGTGACACTTACCAATCCTAATAAAAGTTTGCCTAAATTACTATCTCTTCTTAAAGAATTTGGTTCATATTCCGGCTATAAACTAAACCTGCATAAGACTCAAACGCTTACTTTCAATTACAAACCACAAGAAAATATTTATAAAATCTGTCAATTTAAATGGAAAGGTAATACAATTAAATATTTAGGGGTACAAATACCTAAAGAGATCTCAGCCATTTATGACCACAATTACATTCCTATAACAGCTGATATTAAAGCAGACTTAAACCGGTGGTCACTATTACCAATGAATATGTACAACAGAATAGACGCCATAAAGATGAATATACTGCCCAGGTTGCTTTTTCTTTTTCAATCATTACCCGTTGAAGTGCCCCTCAAGCAATTCAGTGATTGGAACAGAACTATATCATCTTTTATTTGGGGAAAACAAAAACCAAGGATTAAATTTCAAACATTACAACTCCCCAAGGACAAGGGTGGTATGGCTCTACCATGCTTGGAAGATTATTATAGAGCGCCGCAGTTACGTTCTCTGGTCTGTTGGTGTGACCCCGTGTGTGATGCAAAATGGAAGGACCTAGAGAAAAATCAAATAAGCATACCTCTTCAATCTATTCTGGGTGAACAAACTCTCCAGAAAAAACTTCTGAAAAAAATAAATAACTGGATGGCAGTCCCGCTTAAAATTTGGCACAAACTACTTAAAAATAAGGAATTTGAAAGAAATGCACGAATATTACGCTGGGTTAAATATGATACAGAATTCGCACCAGCTGGACTGGATGGTAGATTCAAACACTGGACCAATTCAGGGATCACTTCATACTGTATAATTTCCTCCACTGACGGTTTGCATACTTTCAAAAAACTCATAGATACATACAATTTAGGGAAAGAAGATTTTTTCAGATACCTTCAACTGAGACACCACTTTGATAAGCATATTAAAACTACCGAAGAGAAGGGAAGGGACCTGATAAGAGTATTTGTTGATGCATACAAGGGTAATACTAACAGAAAACTGATTTCCAGGTTATATTCATACCTACAGTTAGACAGGGGACTTTCAACAATGTATGTAAAAAAGAGGTGGGAGAAAGAAGCTAACATAGAGATAAGCGAAGAAGACTGGTTGAATATATGTAGGACACAATCTACCACTTCCAGCTCAGGTCTGTGGAGGGAATTCACCTGGAAAAACACATTAAGATTCTTTATAACTCCTAATATAAAAAAGTCACAGAGTAAAAATTCTGAACATGGTCAGTGTTGGAGAATGTGTGGTAATATGTCTGCTGGTCACTTTCATTTGTTTTGGGAATGCCCTATTATTTCTTTGTATTGGATAGAGGTGGTGAAGGCTATAAAGTCAATATTCGGCTCAGAACTCGAATCTAATTTCAGTGTTATATATTTAGGAAACCTACCTAGAGGGCTGGGAAAGATAGATAGATATCTGTTACAGATACTTTTAGCGGGTAGCAAGAAAGCAATAACTAGGAAATGGCTAAGTAAAGATTCCCCGACAATTGCTGAATGGATAGAAATAGTTAGGGAAATTTATGTTATGGAACATTTGACTTTTTCTCTAAGACATGCCCGAAAGAAATGTGAAACATATTGGGAAAAATGGATATCTTATCTGAATACAATTTGAGATGTATTGCCTTTATTTATTTATTTTCATTTATTGTTTTCCCTTTTCTCTTTTTTTTCTTTTCCTTTTTCATATGATGTTGAGCAATCCTTGTTTCATAGGATGTTGAGCAACTCTGTTAATTGTGATGATTTTGCCAGATGTCCCTTGGTCTGTCTGTCTGTCTGTCTGTTATTTGTTTTTTTTTCTTGTCAAAAAATAAAAAAATAAAGTTTAAAAAAAAAGAAAGATTTAAAAGATACCACTGTGGAGGCAGTTCTAATATGAGAAGGCAGACTAGGAAACATCAGGAAGATTACTTACAAAGCAGTCTTTTGTGGTAGAAGTGATGGTTCTACCATACTTGTAACAAGAAGTAGAATTTACAGTTTTGGCTATATGAAGTTTGCACAAAACTAAATAATCATCTGAGATATCATCACTTGTCTGCATAATTTCAACACCATCAACATCAATTCCATGTGACAGTATTAAATCTAGAGTATGATTTCAACTACAAGTAGGTCCTGAGACATGTTGTCTAACCCCAATAGAGTTCAGAATGTCTATAAATGCTGACTGATCCCAATGCATATTTTAATTATCAACATGGATATTAAAATCGCCAACTATTAAAACTTTATCTGCAGCCAGCACTAACTCGGATGTAAAATCAGCAAACTCTTTAATAAAGTCTGTATGGTGCCCTGGTGGCCTGTATACAGTAGCCAGTACAAACATCACAGGGGATTTATCATTAACATTTGTTTCTCTGGATAATGTTATATGAAACACCATTACTTCAAACGAGTTATAAATGAAACCTGCCCTCAGAGAAAACCTGAAAACATTGTTATAAATTGAAGCAACACCTCCCCCTTTGCCTTTTGGACGTGGCTCATGATTATAACAGTAATCTTGAGGGGTATGTGAGGATTTCCAGTCAGGATTTTAGACCGTATCATAGTACTAAGACTGCTCTCCTTAGAGTTACAAATGACCTGCTCTTATCATCTGATTGTGGTTGTATCTCTCTTTTAGTTTTATTGGATCTTAGTGCTGCGTTTGACACAATTGACCACAACATTCTTTTGCATAGACTTGAACACTTTGTTGGCATTAATGGAAGTGCATTAGCATGGTTTAAATCATACTTATATGACTGCCATCAGTTCGTAGCAGTGAATGACAGTGAGTATCATATCGATCACAAGTGCGGTATGGAGTACCTCAAGGCTCGGTACTAGGGCCGCTACTCTTCACGCTTTATATGATACCCTTGGGAGATATCATCAGGACACATGGTGTTAACTTTCACTGTTATGCTGATGATACTCAGCTCTATCTTTCTTCGCGGCCCGGTGAAACACACCAATTTGAAAAACTAATTGAATGCATAGTCGATATAAAAAACTGGATGACGAGTAATTTCTTACTGCTAAATTATGAAAAAACAGAGGTGTTAATTATAGGACCTGCACTTGTGATCGATATATGATACCTCTTCATTCATTGCTACAAATTGATTGCTGTCATATAATCATGATTTAAACCATGCTAATGCACTTCAATTGATGCCAACAAAGTGTTTTAGTCTATGCAAACGAATGTTGTAGTCAATAGTGTCGAACACAGAACTAAGATCCAATAGTACTGATAGAGAGATACAAAAAATAATGCTCCTCAGAAAGTGCCTGCTGCCGAGGTAGTACTTTTTCATAGTTCCGGAACTCTCGGGCGGGACTTGTGTGCTAAACATCCTGATTGGTTGAGTTCACGCAGCATTGGTTGAGTTCAACCACCATTTATTTGGATTATTTTCAAAATATTACTGTTATTGTGTCATGAAATGTAATTTTAGTATTTCAGGCAAGAATATAGTTCTTTGCGTAAAAAGACTGTTTGCTCAGTTTGAGTAAAACTCAAATCTGTGTTCTTTGCGTAAAAAGACTCAGTTTACTCAGTTTGAGTAAAACTCAAATCTGTGTTTTTTTTATATATAATAACAGCGCCTATTTAAAAGTGTGTTTCGCCGATTTTTGGGGACGTGAGCTCCACGCGATCAGTGGGAGCTGCGTAATCATGTATCTGCCGAGAGCAGCCTCACCTCGGCTAGAGCTTCTGATATGTGCCGCTGGCTCTGATGTCTCTTTAGTGGTTAAACATAAAATATTATTTGTTTTGGGTAAATCTAACAGGTCTGTATTCAATTTATGTATATGTTAAATTGAGAATAAAAAAAGGCAAATTTATATAATATTTCATTTCATTGTAATGGCTGTATATATACACATATCCCTGAACGAAGTAGATTTCTGCAGCTGTTATGTTTAAATGAAAACGAAAGGAGGCAGTGGTATTTGATATCCTATTTTGTTTCATTGTAAATATACAGTGAGGAAAATTGCAGTAGTCAGTGCGAGATGACTGATGTTATCAAGTACACTGCTGTCTGCAGAATTACCGGATATACGTCGTCACAGACATCACACTCCCGAGTCAAATGCACAAAGTCTGAACTACCGAGGATGCACCTCCAAAATCAGCGTACTTTGTATTGAGAAACGCGCGCAGACCTACATCACCAGTCTATTTGTCTAATCTTACCGGTACTTTAGACCACGGTGGAAATGCAGAAAGCAACAGGTCTGGGGGGAAAAAAGTTCCTGGTACAAATGTTCTGGGTAATTTCGGTGGAAAGGCGGCATATTAGTGCTAATGTATCTTATCACTGCGTTCGTCACTATTGAAAACATAATTATTTTGCATAGTCTAGAAACCTTTGTTGGTATTAATAGAAGTGCATTAGCATGGTTTAAATCGTACTTATATGAACGCTACCAATTCGTAGCAATTCGTAACAGTGAATGAAGAGGCATCGATCACAAGTGCAGTATGGAGTACCTCAAGGCTCAGTACTAGGGCCGTTACTTTTCTCGCTTTACATGTTACCCTTGGGAGATATCATCAGGAAACACGGTGTTAGCTTTCAATGTTATGCTGATGATACTCATCTCTATATTTCTTCACGGCCTGGCGAAACATACAAATTTGAAAAACTAACGGAATGCATAGTCGGTATAAAAAACAGGATGACAAGTAATTTCTTACTGTTAAATTCTGAAAAAACAGAGGTGTTAATTATAGGACCTAAAAACTCTGCATGTAATGCTCTCTAAGACTTGATTGCTTCTCTGTCAATTCTTCGTTATCAGTTAGGAACCTAGCCCCTTCAGACCTGAATTATGTTTCAAGTTTCTGAAAAATATAAAAGTACATTTTCCCAGCTCATGAGGCTTCTATAAATGAGACTGAATAAAATATTACAAATTTCAATACTCTTTAATTGTAATTTTTATTGTCCATTTCAATGGATGTCAGGTCAAAACAGGGGTACTTCACAAAAATTAACCATTATGAAATACAATAATAAACATAAAAATTGTTGGTCTATACTTTAAGATTCTTCTCAAGGTCAAAAACTTTAACATTTCAGTATAAGATGTTTTTTTGCTTTATAGATTGCACATTTGTTTATTCATAACAAAATGAACCTAGGAATAAATCAAGTCACGTTAGAGTCATTTCCTGTGTGCATGTTTGAAACAATTTCTCTGTGACACAAAGCAGTAGTGCACCTTGCACTTATCACAGAAGACGTGTGTTTTCCCAGAACAACCTTCCAATTTGCCATATTGTTGCTTCTTTTTCGTATCATAATTTGGCAGGTAGGTGGCCCACCATATCTTTTTGGACTTCAAGAACTGGCCGGCATTCCCTTGCCCCTCTCTTTTGTCCAGCTTCATCATGTGGAGTTTTAGAGGTACTGGCTGCATTAGAATTGCTTGGCCTCCCTCATTTTTTTTTTTTTTTTTAACCCTGTGGCTCCCCAGAGCGCACAAGCACTTCAGCCACATTCATTTTGAATTCAAGGAGATCCATGATTTTCTGTGGCTGAGTTCCTTTGTATTCATTGTCCCTGCGAAACTCAAGCCAGCTATTCACTACAGCAACATCAAAAGCATGAGTAATCATGTGCAGTGGCCATTTTCGGGACTTGATATCAATCCTGTAAAGGCTGATTAGCTGATCAAGCTTGTCCACTCCTCCCACGCCCTTCAATCAGCATTACTGGACATGTGATTTCAGTAACAGACGTTCAAACCCACTGTCCATTGTAATGGACAGGCACATTTGAAAAAAATCCTGATTTAAAACGTGCAATTCTACAATTGATTTTAAACTTTAAATAATAAGTTAAATCCTTCTATTTTACATACAAACTATACTGGTAAACATATAATTATTTTTTTTTTTTTATAAAACCACAGAAAATGCTTCTTGCTTCTTTGTTTGGAGTTAAGTACTGCCAGGCTTCTCTTCAATGTAGCCAACTCCATCGGTGACAGAATGGAGAAAAAACCTTGGGAGAAACCAGGCTCAGTCGGGGGGCCAGTTCATTGTTCTTATAACAATGTAGCCAGTACATCCGGTGTTATAAGAATTGTTCCCGGTTCCGGTTTACCTAATTAATGCAGTCTAAAAATACTTTAACAGATTTGGATATTAGAAGCGTATTAATGTGTTATGTGTAAACCAGATTAAAAAGATGCGTCTTTAATCTAGATTTAAACTGCAAGAGTGTCTCTGCCTCCCAAACAATGTTATGTAGGTTATTCCAGAGTTTTGGGAGTTTGTTTATTAAGCTTGCAGAACAACCACCCAATAAAGCATGACAATAATCTAATCTTGAGGTCATAAACACATGGATTAACATTCCTTAATTTGACATTGAGAGCATAGGTCATAATATAGATATGTTTTTGAGATGGAAAAATGCAATTTAACAAATGCTAGAAACGTGGATTTCTAAGGAAAGACACACCTAGTCAATTCAGACCCTACGTCCATTATAATGGACATCACATGCCAGCCCTTTTTTTTTTTTTTTTTTTTTTACTTTTGGAGCATTTCACCAAGTTTAAAGCCTACAGTCCATGAGATTGGATGTTTGTCTTCCAATCAAATGACAGTAAAGCTGTAATTATTTATAATAAATATATGAAAATATCCATAAAAACAAAATTTTAAAGTTGTTCTCAGATATATTTTAGAATAGAGTTGATCTCATTCTTTTACACTGGCCAAATAAATCAGGGTATCTTCCGGGTCCGTGTATCTTTTGGTCATTTGATTTTCTATTTAAAAATAAATAAAGATAAATGAGAAACGGTTTGATTTTCGTTTTTTCGTTTTGTTTAAGAAACGGAAAACGAAAATTTAGCTGCATTTTTCGTATTTTTGTTTGTGGGTAAAAAATGAGATTATGCTTTAATATTTGTTTGAATGTGTGGGCGGCGCTGAAACGCCCCTTTAATCCCTTCTGTACTGCACCGACAAGCGGCAACCGCAAGCTCAGTTCATTTTCACTAGGAGAGAAGCGGCAGACAGCAGAGCATATTAATCCCGCGGATTCTATACTAGTGGTGCTTGCAAGCTTTATATATATATAGATAATTTTTTTTTGACCAAACAGAAATTAATTTATTCAATGACATTTGAATTTTACTGTAGGCCTATATGATCTACAATGACATGAAATATGCGGATTTTTAGCCTACTAATTTTATTCTATACCTATTTAAGAAAAACCTCACAAGTAGCCTATGTTTTCATTTGCTATTACAAACAACAGCAACTGAAGCTTTATCTTGTAGAGTGTAGTCTGCTGCACTTCTCTGATCGGCGGATCCCGATCCACACCTTCCATCCCGAAAACAGGGGAAAGAGCTTCAGCTCCGTCAGTTTGGATCGTAAAACACCCTAAATAACACGAAAACCTTACAAAACTCAACACGATGTGCTTTCTGCCATCTCGGTCTACATTAACTTCTTTCTGAAACGTCAGAAATGAACCAGGCTCATGCATCAGACGAACCATGTCTAGCTGGACATGTCTACTTTTAAAATAATCCATTTAAATAGAAAAATAATAATAATAATTTTATATTTAGGCCTATGTAATTCAAATGAAACCAAGGAGAGGTGCAGTGTTTCCCGTCTGAACTCATTATCTGTAATGATGTCACACCATCACTATATTCATACTGTCATCTACAGAATTCGTGAATTCAGTTCATAATTCTAAGTAGCCTATAGCCTATAATTAAAACATTTAAAGTAGACTAATTATTGGGAAAACTTAACTTATTTTAATATAAATTTTATTATAAATGTGGGGTTGGGTTTTTCCCATTTTTTTTTTTTTATGAATGGCCTAGAATAAAATAAATAAAAAATAAAATAATTAAAATAATAAAGTTGTCAAGTCTGCTTTGTCAATAACATGCAGCAGCTGGAAAATTATAATATTATTTTTTATTTTATTATTAATTTAATTAATTAATTAATTAATTATTATTATTATTATTTTATCTTGCAAGCACCACTAGCAAAGAATCCGCGGGATTAATATGCTCTGCTGTCTGCCGCTTCTCTCCTGGTGAAAATGAACTGAGCTTGCGGTTGCCGCTTGTCGGTGCAGTACAGAAGGGATGAAAGGGGCGTTTCAGCGCCGCCCACACATTCAAACAAATATTAAAGCATAATCTCATTTTTTACCCACAAACAAAAATACGAAAAATCCAGCTACATTTTCGTTTTGCGTTTCTTAAACAAAACGAAAAAACGAAAATCAAACCGTTTCTCATTTATCTTTATTTATTTTTAAATAGAAAATCAAATGACCAAAAGATACACGGACCATTTTCATTTATTATGAGAGTAATTGACAATGACTAAAATTTTAATGTTTCACCAAATTCAGCTCGTTGCTGTAACTTGTCAGACTTTTTCCTTCTCAAAAAATCCTAGTGACTTTCATTATCTGAGCAATGAAGGTCTTACACTTAATGTCCACTAGAGGGGGAGACAGGATTTGTATTTACGTATGTTTAAATGACAAATAAATACATGAATTTCATGTGTACTACCATGAATATGCCATATCTGTGTACAAGAATGAACTTAACACTTCAAGCTGTACTTAAAACTTCCATTCTGGTTTTTTCAACCTCGAAATTTATTTTAAGATTTATTTTTTATTCACACTGGTTTATGCATTTAATGTTTGTCCATCTGGAACTTTTATTTTTCATGAGCTGTACATTTTAAGAAGTACTCAGTGTTGATAAATCACATGCACTGAATGTAAAGTGCTAATGTCAGGACTCTCAGTCCTCCTCCTGGATGGCCAGTGTCCTGCAAAGTTTAGCTACCCCAAATAAACACACCTAAGCTAAGCAAGGTCTTCAGGATCCGTAGCAATGTCCAAGTGTCCAAGTGTGTTGGAACTGAACTCTGCAGAACATGGTTCTCCAGGTTCAGGACTGGGTTTTAAATCTATAAATGAATTTGTACAGTTGGGTGTCTGCATGTAGAGGTGTACTTCAGTAAGTACAATGTAAACTGTAATCTATAAAGACAAAATCTTCAGATCAGCATTTAGGCCACTGCCTTGAGGTCTCCATCCATTGGTCAAAACAGACCTCGCACCCCACCACACTCCTGCTAGCTGTCAACATTAACTGCGGCTGGTGCCAAATAAAAATTATTATGTATCCCTTGTGCATTGTTCAAATTCACTACCCTTTCGTTATGTTCGGGATGAAAACATCCACTCAATTAAACTGCTATAAGCATTAGATTAATTTTTTTTTCCCCTAATTTATTGTTGGTGGCTGTTTTTGCTCCATTGACTTCCATTATAATGACATTTTTGATTGCAAAGCCATGACACATAATCATGCATTCTTGATTGTTTGTGGTTTTCCCTGTTGAGAAGAGGTAAAATTTGTTATTTTTTACAGTTGATCACTAGGTGGGACCATCAACCCTTTAGATAGACCTGTGCAAAAAAAGCTTAGTTTCTGAATTGTATATGAAGCTATATGGAGTATAACAGCATATTATATTGTGTATGTGTGTAAGAGAGAGAGAGAGAGAGTGAGAGAGACCTTTGCGCACTTACCTTGATGTATTTGAGAAAATCTTAATGTACACCTCAGCTCTCAGAACTACATGGAGTAAACAAAAGTGTATTTATGCACCTGCTGCCTTTTAATGGTGGTGATAAGTATAGACTAAACAAAAGCAAAGTACATGGATTTAAACACTTGCATGCCATCCTGCTGGTCATTTGATGGTGAGAAGAGCAGCAAGCAATACGAGAAAGGGCTTGACTTGAACCAAAGTTTTAGAAATTATTATGCAGCTTGACCCCTCCAGCGAGCTGCTGCTTATTTAAAGTTGGTATTGCATTTTGGTCCATAATAAATTATGTTCAAAGTAGTTTTTTTTTTTACAGGATTTAAAGGTTTTAAACTGGCTTTACCATCAAGAAAAGACAAGCATTTCACACATAGGCCATCCGTACTTTTCACCATCAAAAGGCAGCAGGTGCATAAACACACTTCTTTTTTTTATTGTTTACTCCATGTAGTTCTGAGAGCATGAGGTGCATATTTGGATTTTTTCAGATATATCAAGGTAAGTGCACAAAGGTCTCTCTCACACTCTTTCTCTCTCTCTCTCTCTCTCTCTCTCTCTCTCTCTCTCTCACACACACACACACATACACACACACACACACTCTCACACTATAATTTGCTGTTAAACTCCATATAACTCCATATACAAGCCAGAAACTAAGCCTTTATTTTTTTTGCACAGGCCTATCTAAAGGGTTAATGGTCCCACCTAGTGATCAACTGTAAAAATAACAAATGTTACCTCTTCCCAAAAGGGAAAACCACCAACAATCAAGAGTGCATGATTTAATGGTGTCATGGCTTTGCAATCAAATAATGTCGTTATAATCTTTTTACTAATCTTTGACATGCCCAAGACTGTCATAAAAGGTAAAAAAAATATCCAGTCCACAATCACTTTTTATATTGAAAATATGTAATTTTGTGTGTTTTTTCTTCCCAAATCAGTGACATCATTTATGAACTTGGTAATTAAAGAGTTAAAATCTTGGATTTTTTTTAAACATTTGGTAGTTTTGATCAGGACTGAGGTTGATTAATAGATTCATGCAAAAAAAAAAAAAAAATCTTTATCTGATACATTTTTACAGCAGTTTAACTTAGTGGGTGTTTTCATCCCGAGCATAACGAAAGGGTAATGAATTTGCCCACAGTGTACTGTTGAGTTTTTGAAAAATTTCAAGCATTTTCCCAAAATATGTGTCAAAATAAGATTTGATTTGTCACCAAAAATCATTCCATTAGCTGAAACACAGTGGTGGCCAAAATAAGACTCAACTTTAACCCCTAGTGGACGAAAACGTCCCCAACAACACATAATGGGTATTATGTAACAGCAAGTAATTTGTGCAAGTACATTTGACTTGCAGTTTTCCAAAACGTAATCATTTTTATTTGGCACCAGCTGCAGTACTTAATGTTGTTTTATATTATACAGCTAAAGCTAAAGCTAGCTGAATTTGGTGAAACATTAAAATTTTAGTCATTGTCAATTACTCTCATAATAAATTATAATAATGTTCAAATATATGTTGGCTTTCTCAAGGCCAACAAAGAAGATTAAAAGAGAAACATCATTCAATTTTGTACGTAATGAAACTAATAATTCTAATTTATTTAATAAATTTAACTATATTAATTTCCACAATTAATTATTAATGTCACACACACCTACCTAGTGCCTTTAGACTTAAAAGACGAGAGTGATAAATGTTACAGACATATTATCATGGAACTGTTCAGTCTATTTTTGATTTTTATTTCCACTTCACTTTTATCCAAGGAGACAGAACTATTTGCACAGTATTTATCAATGTGACTATATTCATACAATACTATAACCTAGAAATAATTTAAAGGGGTGACTTGCAAGTCGCAGCAACACGAATTATGTGCCCAGCTACATCTGACTCAAATATTATGTTAATTAACAGTGAGCGGTGGTTTCAGACATTACTCTTATAAGACTCTTATTCTGCCTGAAAGAATGAAGAGACCGAGCTGAAGGCGGAGCGATTCGATCAATCAGATGAAAGGAGCGTTTCAGCTCCGCCCACAAGTGCGAATGAAATATTGAAGCCATAAACCGTTTTTTAAACCACAAACGACAAAATGAGAAATCGAGCCAAAAACTCATTTTCCGTTTGTTAATCTAGATTGAATAACGAATAAACGAGCCATTTTTCAATTGTTCGTTATTGAACTCATGTTCTCTCACTTGAATCCTCTTGAGTCTTTTCGTTTTCTGTTTTTTAATTGAAAACGGATTTGGAATGGACGGAAGATACCCTGATTCAAATAGTATTTGAATTGTTTTAAACTATTCAAATCAAATTACATGTATGCAGTTTTGTTGATTAACATCTTTTAGCTATTTTTAGTGGAAACAGAAAGTCACATATTTATTGCAGTGTAAATAAAATTGTCTGATTCAGCAAGACACAAAGTATTTTAAAAAGGAAACGTGTAAATCTTACCGTTTTCTCATAGTTGTATCCTTTAAATATAGTGGTATTTTTCATAATGCTGTGGAGATGCCTTCACACGACATCAACACCTCCGTGCAGCTACAGTTGTAAGCTGTAATCTTTGATCAAATAACATGTGATCTGTAGTTTAGTTTAAAGGATGAATAATTGTGCACCTATAGCACTCCTCGCTGTCATTAAAACAGCATACCACAAGAAAATTATTTAGCCTATTGTTAAAATTATGTAAGTATGTTTTTTTTAATGATGTAATTTCAGTGTTTATCTCCATTAATGCGAGTGGAGTATTTAATGTTAATGTGTATATCGACATGAAAACGGAGTGTAAAATAGTTTTCATACTTCATTACTTTTCTCACTCCAGGAATAAGAGTTAGTTGGTATGGTCTAGAATGTCTGTATGGTGCGTACATATTTAAGCCAAGTTAGCTTTTTATGAATCACGATATGTGCGTGTAAAATTGCCCCCATATATGTTTCTATGCCCAATTTGTGTGTACACAACGTTTATAAGGGACCGATAATGACTGGAGTAGCCATGTTGGGGCTTGAATGGATCCCTTGCACGCAGCACAAATTGGACAGGCTGACACAAATCATCGAGCATTCCGTACCACGGACGGCCACAAAAAACACTGCTTGATTAACCTAAGAAAATGAGAGTCACTCCAGGGTGGCAAGGTAAGCTAGAAGAGTGGACCCACTGTAGGACGCTAGTTTGGACTGACTCCAGCACGAAGGTCATACCCTATGGAAATCCCATGGGAACCGATGCATCGCATAATGCCATGCGGACCTTGGACTCCACCCCCCAGGTGACTGCTGCCACAACTCTTCAGCATGCAGAATGGCCACGGGGAGGGTGGGACTAGCCTCAGCCTCAAAAACCTGCGACAGCGCATCAGATTTACTATTCTTAGAGCCAGGGCGATAAAAAATGGTAAACCTGAAGCGTCCAAAAAATAATGCCCAGCGGAACTGATTGAATTGAAGTCTCATGGTAGTGTGGACATACATACATATACATTTACAATTGGAATATATATTTCATATATATACGGAAATAATGTTCTATACATGTTTCCTGAAGCTATGAATGAAAACTAAATGTGAAGCATATACCTGTTTTTCTTTGCAGCCTCAGTGTGCCAGTCTGCTTTCATGTGTCACAGCTCTATGAAGGATATCTTTCAATCTGATCAAAGGATCTATGCATGTTTGGTGAAGAGCTAAAATGGCACAGGACTGAAACCTCAGATTTTTTTGCTAAGCTACATGACCTATTTATTTTCCATGTGTTATAGCTTTATGAAAGATATCTTTAGATCTAAATGATGGTTTATGATGAGTTTCGGCACTTTTTAATATGGAGATTTTTCTGCAAAATTATGTAAATTCTGCAAATGATATACAGTATGCATGTTTCATGAAGTTATGAGCGAAAAGGCTACATGAAAGCTACCATCGATTTTTTGGCTAAACTACATGATCTCTGTGCAGTTTTATGTGTGTTATAAATTCATGAGGAAAATCTTTAGATCTAAATGACAAATTTGACAGATGTTTTAGGGGTCTTTTTAATCAGGAGAATCTGCTCTAAATAATGTTGCATAAATTTCCACTGATCATGTTTTATGAAGTTACAAGTAAAACGGTGACATCAATATATATATATTTTTTTGTATGGTTTTAGGGTTGACTTCTTGTACAAAACTCGCTCCAATTACTTTGGAATTGATCAAAGTGCTGCATGCATTGAAAAGCTCAGACTCTAAGCTTTCAAACGATATTAATTTTTTTCTTGATCAAGTCAGCAGTTTGAAAAATATGATTAGTAATATTGTTGTGTGTGTTTTTTTTTTGGTGAGTGGGGGGGTTGTTATACAGTACACTTCAGTTTAGAGGGACTGCTTAGCGCTTGTATGAGTTTATCAAAATAATTACATAAGGAAATAGAATGATCTTTAACGTTGGTAGCAGTAGAATACTTTTGTAGAATAGATTTTATTCTAATCCTGGAAGGCTTAAATACTTATGTCTGATAACATCACCTGTGTACCTAATTACTTTTTGTCTGATGAGTGCATAATTGATGAACAAAATGCATAATTGCTGAGCAAAAAGAGGTTTCAATAAGTGCCACCTGCTGGCGATGGCTGTAAATGTAAGTGCAATAAAAGCTGTTGATTGCAAAGATTATTGTTTTCCAAAGACAGATACAATTTCTTACCTCCATTATAACAATTTTCCCCACACAAATGTTAATGTGTATATTTACAAAAAGGCATGAGTGGTGAAAAATGAATTTTTCATAAAAATGCTATTTTATTATTTCTATAGGCTACACACAAAAAAAGAAAAGAATAAAAGACAAAATAATTAGGCTGAATAAGCTTATCTATAGCATGTTAAATGATGGTTGCTCAGTCAATGAATGGTAAACCCCACTTAGCTCACAGAAGTGGTTTGACCCAAGTCCTCTGCAGCCAATGACATTGACCCATTCAAACTAAATTTTAACGCTCTACTTCATGCGTATTTAACACGTATTTTTTATTTGATATTTATTTGCCTTCATCAGGGCTATAACGCTTCTCAGACGAGCCGCTTCTTAGTCTTTTACCGTGGTACTGTATGTTACACCAGCAACATGCCTGTGGATACTGCATACTAGTGGTTTGCATATGAACTGCGCATCGACGTGGACTACGTTGAAGAAGTATAAATGATAAAACTTGCACAGCCTGTGGCGTAACAGCTACGGCATAATGGCTACGCCGTAGGTTTGATGCAGAAGTATAAATCAGCCTTAAATGACACATATTTAACGCAAGAAATGCGTGTTGTTTTTTACATGTGAAATTTAACGCGTTGTTGAAATGTTAAAATTCACGTGTTTTTACCCCTTTGGCCTTCCATAAAACAGAGAAAAGGCTCGAGGCAATCAATTCCTTGCGCCGACTCCTGCAAGAATGCCTCAAAAGACAAACAACAGTCATGCTTACTATTCCACATGGCCGTTCCTCTCTCTCTCACTTGACCCACCAAGGGAGTTATGATGAACGCTACCCTAGATTGCTCCATGAGGAAACAGGAAGGCTGGAGAGTGAAAGTCAGCAAGCATTGGGAAAGAAATGACCGGCATGAGTTAGGCTCAACCAAGTATGAAGTGGGCAAATTAAGCTGCGTTTCCACGTGGACAGCCTGGGCTGGCTTGCACCTGCTCAAGCCACTCAAATAGCTGGTTGAGTTGGAGAGAGACAGCGCTACGAGAGGAAGATGCACCAGAGACTGAAGCTGTAAAAGATGAAGAAATGTTAAAATTTCAAAAGGAAGACGAAAAACAACATATGAGGGGATAATAAATTACAGATTTAAAAAAAATTGAGGGAGACTTAATAAAAGAAAGCTGTAACAGTGGACACTGCACAGGAAATGAAAAATGACCAGCAGGAGAAATAAGTAAGGGATAAGATCAAACTAATTCTATTTAAACTTCTATACATTTACTACTATGTATACCAGCAGTATGACATTTAGAAAACTACCACATGTTTTGAAATGCAAATTGAATTATATAAAATTAGAAAATATTTGTCTTTGTATTATTAATATTTCTCTTGTAGGTCCAGAAGATAGATCTGAAGGTGGAAGGTGTCAATATCAGTTGGAGTGATACTGACGATGAAGTCAGTTTTGACAAAGATGATGAATTCTTCACAACGGGGTTCCTGCACCACCTTCCTTTGTTTTGTTCCTCTAGCAGCCTGGAAAATAAAAGGAAAAACAAAAAAGGATCACTTCAAGGGATTTTGCAGTGGACAAACATATCTCTACAGGCATTCGCACAATCCATCCGCATTGCAGTTTTGCTTTTACAGGCCACAGGGTTAAAAGACAAGGGTCAACCTGGAACTTACCTGTTTTTACATGCTCTGGCTATGTAAAAACAGTCAGTTCACTGACTGCCCAGTAGAAGTTGTTGTTGTTGTTCACAAGTGAGAAATCGCATAAAGCACAGGTGTCCTTCAAAGGGGACATGTTAATGCACAGTAAAACAGAGCTGCAGAGCTGATGACCAAAAGGATATTTAGCAATTGCAAACAACACTACCAAGGGCACTTTATCTTAAGAAAATGGAAAATCTGAAGCAATCAGTGTTCGAGTCTGGTTGTCGAGATGAGGCATCATCGCCAGGTGTTCTCAAATCCATTTCTTGGAGACAAAGAATGAGGGACAGGAAACATAAGAATGTAACTCTCAGCCTCCAGATGATGGTAGAAGAAAAAAAAGATGAACCGAATGAGGTAATCCAGAAGGTGATTCTTCATCCAATGTGTGTGATGCTACGGTCAAAGAAAATCATTGACATATTCCACCAAAGATGTAAAGAAGACATAGTGTATCTCGATGCAACAGGAAGCATTGTGAAGAAAATTAAACACAGCACAGTTCCTTTTTATGTATATGAACTAGTTTGTAGGAAACCAAATTAAGGGTTCCTCCCCTTTTCCAGCAGGTACATATGACCTGCGAGCACACCACCTCATCTACTCTGTATTTTCTCAGTGCTTTCCAGACAGACAAGCAACATGGACACAAAAACATCAGCCCACTCATGATTATATGTGATGGATCAATGGTCCTCATGCATGCCATCTCACTCGGCTTTTGCCAAATCAACCTCAATGCCTTGCTCCAAAGTTATTATCTAATGCTGACAGGGAAAGGCACTGCTGAAGACTTCCTGAAGTCTTCCTATGATCCACTGTTGTCTAAGCCATGTAATGAAAAATGCTAAATCCCTGTGCAAAAAGCTTTAAGTAATTTTATTTTGTGGTATAAAGCAGATAACCACATTAATGGCAACAAATTAATCATGAGGATTTATGAAATTTTTTTGTATTGTTATTTCTGTCTCAGTGCACCCAAGAACTACAAGCTGGCCATGCATGTTTTTGGACTTTTGACCACAGCAAGTTCCATTGTTAAGTTTGATGAAATGTTCCTCTTCTGCACTTCTTCTCATCTTCTCAAGCCCATGCAGCTCTCAAAACATTGAGAAAAACTTCAATAACATCCAGACTTTATTAAACACCATTGGGGAATCTGCTGTTGATGACAGCAACATTGTTGACCCTGAGGTACACAGTAAAAACATTAAAAATGTATTAAAATGTCTTTTGCTGACATTAGGTTAGAATTACTAATGCAAACTTCATGTACAATTTTTTGATCGAAAAACCGTTAGTTAGTTTTGTGATTGAAAGAATCGCTCACATAAAGGCTTAAACGTATCCTTGGTTATTCACAATAATTTAGGTGTTTATAAACATTTCATGCCACAATAACAGTAATATTTTGAAAATGATCCGAATAAATGGTGGTTGAAATCACATCACTGCGTGAACTCAACCAATGCTCAAGTCCCGCCCCCAAAAGTTCCGGAACTTTGAAAAAGTACTACCTCACCAGCAGGGACTTTCTGAGAGGCATTTGTTTTTTTCATGGAACTTAATTTAGATCCTGGTTCCTGTGGTGGAAAAACACAGAGTACCAGCCCAAAGTCCCTAGTTCCTGGGTAAAGTTCCTGCGGTGGAAAAGTGGCATATGTCAGATGTCAGTACTTTTGGCCCAATGCTTGACAATTAATATCCATGTGGGTCAGTCAGTTGATCAAATGCTTACTCCATAAAAAATATCAAAATCTATTAATCACATACAAATTGGCTTGATAACCTTTCCACTGCTTTCACCACCAGGGCATATGTTCAGCTTTGTAAATAACTTGTGTTTAAAGTTCATATTATTTTGTCATAAACATTTTCTATGCAGATTTATATTTTAAATTCTATTTCATTTATCACTTTTGAGGTTTATGTTTAATTAATACTTGCATGTTTCTGTGACATGAGATTAATGATAGTCTGGCCTACCTTTTTTTATTTTTAGATTTTAGCTGTAAGGGAAACAGGTCAATTTAGCTCAAAGGGAATAATTTAATAATTTAAAGGGAATCTGAACAGAATCAATGTTTCACGGCTGATCACTGAGACGCCCTGCGATTCACTGAACGAGCCGTTTAACATCAAATCTGTGCTGGATATTAATATCCAAACTATAGTGAAAACACTATCAATTAGCACAGTAACAAGATCGGCAGTTTAAGACATTAACTTGTAAGCACAAAACACAAGATACTTCTCTTTTCAATATGAATAAGGCTTTATTAGATAAATCTAAGACATATAAACTAATCTAACACATAAACGCACGCACTCACACATTCACACAAGTTGCAGGAAGATCGAAAGTTAGGGAAAGATGAGTTTAAGAGAATGGAAATATGGAATCCCAAGTTTACAGCAATACGTTAAATTATATTAGATACACCAGCACAAATGTCTGAAGGTACATTGCGTGTGTAAAGTTGTTGCTGATTGGCGGGAAGTTCAGTAGTCGTTGAAATGACATCTTGGGAAGCCCGTGGTGGGGCGTTGGCTGAAGGTGCAGAGTTGTGTGCGCTGGTTGAAGTTGAACGGGCACCCGAGGTCAGACGTCGGAGACTCGACGTTACAAAACTTAACTCAGAACACGAAACTCTCAAACGGAAAAGAAAAGAAATAAAGTTTGACGAGACTAGGTTGTGTTTGTTCTCATCGTGGCTAAGTAGCAGCAGGCCTGCAGGCTGAAGCACGCTGGAACCGTGCTCAAAGTGATGACTAAAAGCATGGCTAAAAGCTAAAGCTAAGAAGCAAAGCTAAAAGCAGGCATGACTAGTAGCAGAAGCAAAGCTAACAACTAAAAGCAGGCATGACTAATAGCAGAAGCATAGCTAAAGACTAAAAGCAGGCATGACTAATAGCAGAAGCATAGCTAAAGACTAAAAGCAGGCATGACTAGTAGCAGAAGCAAAGCTAACAACTAAAAGCAGGCATGACTAATAGCAGAAGCATAGCTAAAGACTAAAAGCAAGATTTTATGGTGTCCTGAGTATTTAAACTGGCCTGTTGGCCACACCTCAAATGTTGTCTTGACCAATCAGATATTGTCTTGGCTCGGGGGTATCATAAATCATGTTATCTTACCAAGCATGTGGTCCGAATTTTCCCGCTCTTGCAGGGTCTAATTTTGGACATGATTCCTATAACAAGAATATAATACATTTGGCAAATAACTGATGGTCAGGACTATTTCAAGCAAGCAGATTCGACAAACACAGCAAACAACAAGACAACACCTCCATGACAGTTACTGTACTGGTGCAGGCATCAGGTTATTTAGGTACACGTTGTTAAGTTCAATTAGTCAATGTAGTTTAGCACATTGAGGATAGTTTAGATCGTTTTGGAAATCGTTGTTTTATTTTGATTTGTCAATCAAATTTGTGGTTAACTTTGTTTGGTTCTTCTAGGTTGTCTTACTTTACACGTTTACCGTTAGTTTTCTAGTAATCTCATTTTCAATTAAATGAATTGACCTATCATGAATGGAGCTCTCTAGCTACCATACGCAGGGGCGTCGTAGTTGGGTGAAAAGTGGGACTAAATTACCAGGGCCCCAAGTGGGGGGAGGGCCCCTGAGGAGTGAAATTTTATTTTCCTTTAAATATAATTTTAAGATCACAATAAATGTTGTTAACTAATGTAAATGCTAATATTTTGGGTAAATGCATGCATCAGTCGATTGATGTATTAAATGGTGTCCAAGTACATATAGTGTCTGAGGACAGGCACCCTCTCCCTTGCACGAAATGGTTTAGTCCACCTTTACCGCGCTTTATGACTAGGCGCATTTAAAGTGGCGTTCATTCTGCTGAAGCGGCAAACGGTAGTGCTGAACTGTGCAGCGGAAGATGATGTCAAAGAAAACAAAATCCGGTTCTCAGAAAAGAAAAGAGAGGCAGGAAAGAGATAGAAAACGAAATGAGGGAAAGCAACTGCTAACGGACTTCTTTCCCAAGAAAGGTGAGGCCAAAATGTGAGAGCAAATAGTCTACAAATTAACTCCTGCTGTGGTTACAAAACACTTCAATACCACCGCGATTATTATCAGTGTGCTAATATAACACAACGGCATAACACAAAATTAGAAATTACATGATGCCTTGTTTGCATAGCCTACACCATTTCAATAGTATACTAATTCGAAAACTAAATTAATATTTGTTATTGGACTATAATAGTCTAACTTTGTAGGCTCAATGTCATATAGGTTCATGAGGATATTAGTAGCAAAGCTAACTTGTGAAACGCATGGCACTCAGTTTCAGAAAATGTCACAGAGGGTGATGCAGCAGCAACAGACCCCTCATCATCTGATACTGTGGACTTAAGACAAGGTGAGTCTATACTGTAGTTTAAAATGAAAGCACATAATTTTAGCTGTTTATACTGTAATGTGTTTAGCAACACTAAGTCATGCTCTGCCTTTTACTGTAGTCTAGCTGTTTGGCTAGCCTAATTAAGAAACTATTTTTTTGACACATCCATAAGAAAAATAAAATGGCACTTTTTATTTTTTTTATTAATTTTTTTTATTTATTTTTTTTATTAAAGTTTTTATTAAGTGTTATACAAAATATTTAAATGTTAAGCAAGTTCAATCACATCCATTAGGCTACATTGGAATAATATATCTTTGTTTCATACGCTTGTAGAGGGGTCTGTCCAGGTAGATAGAGAAGATGTGATAGAGGATGATGGAAATGAAGGAAGTGAAAGCAGAGAGGGTTCTGAAGGAAGTGAAAAGGATGAAGAGAGGTCAGAAAGTAGTCAGGGCAGTGCAAAGGAGTATATGCCATTGCCTGAGGATCCAGCACTATGGCCAGAGAAGTTGACTAATGAAGAGAGAGACACAATAGTTCGCAGATTGGCAAGCAAAGAAAAAACAAATAAAATCACAGCAAAAGACAAGGAAGGGAAACCATTTCCTAACTACCTTCAATTTGCAAAGTCGGCCAATGGCCGTGAGAAAATCAAAAGAGATTGGCTAACATATAGTGAAAGTGCAGAGGCTCTGTATTGCATCCCGTGCCTTCTGTTTTCTCATGAGCTCAAAAAGCCATCTAGAAGTGCTCTCAACAGTAACGATGGTATGAAAATATCACACATGAAATGGCAAAGAATGTACCGAAAATTACCAGAACACGAAACAAACATGCCTCATAAGGAATGTTATTTGAAATGGAAAAGCCTTCAGCATTCATTATTGTCTGGAACAGGAGTTGATGGTCGCATTCAGAAACAAATACAGACAGAAATAGAAAAGAATAGAATTATTCTTGAGAGGCTTTTGGATGTGACCCTTCATTTAGCATCAAGAAATCTTCCATTTAGAGGCAAAACTTCAAATCTAGGTGATGTACACAATGGAAACTTTCTCGGCACTTTAGAGTTGCTGGCACGTTATGATTCCGTTTTAGAAGAGCACTTAGAGAAATTAAGGCAAAAGAAAGAAGGTTCAAGGTTAACACACTATCTGAGTCCTGAGACACAGAATGAGTTTATTGATATCTGTGGCAAAAGAGTGCTAAACACCATCCTGGCAGAAAGAGAAACTGCAATCTATTACTCTGTGATATGTGACTCCACACCAGATATCTCTCACACTGAACAGAATGTACTGTTATTAAGATATGTGCATCAAGATGTTGAAAGCAGTGTTTGGAAGATAACTGAGAGATTCGGTCAATTTAAAGACTTTTACAAAAAGACAGGCAAGGACATTTCTGAAATGATTCAAGCTGTGCTGCAAGACAGTGGCATACCATTAGAGGACTGCAGAGGACAAGGCTATGACAATGGAGCCAATATGTCAGGGAAACTGAAAGGCGTGCAAGCTCAGATTCTAAAAGCAAATCCGTTTGCAATATACTCCCCCTGTGCATCTCATACCCTAAATTTGGTGGGTGTACACGCAGCTGAATCATGTCAGGAGGTTGCAACATTTTTTGGTAATGTTAATCGCCTCTATAATTTCTTCAGTGCTAGTCCAGAGCGATGGGCAATCTTAAAGAAAGAAACTGGATGCTCTCTTCATCGCCTGTCTGACACTCGATGGGGTGCACGGATTGCTGCTGTGCGAGTTGTGGCCTCTCATTTACCCTCTGTTCTGGTGGCACTAGAAGGTGTATTAGACACATGCAACCTTACAAGTGAAGCGAAGTCTGAGGCAAATGGCTTAAATAGTTATTTTAAGACCTTTGATGCAGTAGTTCTCCTAACTGTGTGGGTAAAGGTGCTACAGTGTATTGAAAATCGAAATCTAATCCTTCAGACAGGGGATATTTCTTTGGATAGTCAGGCTGCAAATATCAAGGATCTACAGGAGGAAATACAGGCTATTCGTAATAAATGGGACTCCCTTCTCACTGAAGCTTCCTTAGTAGCCCAAGCCATGGAGATCCCTGCTCAATTTAGAAGTGAGGAGAGGCGGAAACGGAAAAGGAAATTAATGTCTGATGAGAGGAGGAGTGAGGATGAGACTGAGTGTAGTGCAGAGCAGGTATTCAGAAACAATGTGTTTTTTGTTGCCATTGATAGCATCATCAGCGATCTAAGTGAAAGGTTCCAGACTACAGCCACCTTATGTGAATCTTTTGCACCTCTTCTGAGGTTGGGGGATATGTCAGAAGAACAGATAAAGGCAACATGTCGGGCTCTGACTAGAACATACCCAAAAGATCTCACAGTTGAATTTGAGAATGAGATGCTGCTCCTAAAGACAGTATATAATGCCACATTTGCCCATAACCTGTCCCCTCTTCAGCTCCTTAATGCCATATATAAGCTACAACTACAGAGCATTTTTGGAGAAACATGCATTGCACTGAGGATTTTCTGTACCTTACCTGTAACGGTTGCTGGTGGTGAGAGGGCTTTCAGTAAGATGAAACTGGTTAAAAACTACCTGAGATCAACAATGAGTCAGGATAGATTGAACAGCCTTGCCCTTCTCTCCATTGAAAGTCAGTTGGCAAGAAAACTGGACTTTAAGGACCTCATCAAGGATTTTGCCACCAAGAAGACCCGTCAGTGGGCACTAACTGGGGTATAAATTTCAGTGTTTAGCACTTTGTGGAAGTTTTTTTTTTTGCTCCTTATTAATGGAAATTGACAAGTGAGTTAAGTTTTTTTTTTATCTTTCATTGTAAATTAGGCATTTTGTACATTAAGCATTAAAAAGCTGTTCTCTTCAGCCAAATGAAAAAGTGTTTCAATTTTCATGCATGCCTATAATGTTAGGCTACCTTTGGTGGCATCTACTGTTAGCTTTTAAGCATTCTGCAAATAAAACAGAAATTCAGAGAAGTTGTGTAATAAGGCTTTTTTTTGTTATACATATAAGAGTTCTTAGATTAGTAGTAAGGTTAGTTGTAGGTAGTTGTGAATCTCGAGCTTACGGGGGCCCATGGCCACTGCTTGTGCATAGGGCCCAGAATTTGGTGCTACGCCCCTGACCATACGGTTTAGAGTGGCTGGCGGATATTAGGTGTTGCGAGTCAATCCTAATATTAGACCTTCGACCCTTGCAGGGTGTCTAGGCATTTCACCTACTCAGGAAAGAGGGGAAGGAGAAGGATAGGTAAAAAGAACAACAAAACAAAACAAAGCTGCTGTGGGTTTCCCTAGCATGGGTTACAACTACTATTGAGCTAGGATGTCAGGTGCAGCTAGTGTGTCATAAACCTTTACTTAGTGTCAGGTGTTCTACCTATTGTGAGGATGGCAGCACGTTTCTTCATGGTGGGTATGTGTAACTTTGTTACGCTAAAAGTTGGCATATTCTACCTGTGGGAAGAATACGTTTGTTGAATGTGTTTTTTCAGTAGATGTGTTTACCTCTGGGTGTAGGTAATGTTGTGTGTGTTAATGGTGTAGTGTATGTGTGGTCAGATCTGTTCAAGTCTGTGTTGTCTCCCCATTTTTCTAGTATGTCACTGAAGACTGGCTCTCAGCATCCTTGGCTTGGATGAGAGGTGTCCATGGTCTAATGGGGGTCGGTCCAGCAAGGCAGGAAGTTCTTTAGCAGTCAGTCGGAGGCAGTTTGGCATGGCTGTGTGAAGCTGGGTTGCAAAACTTTGTCTCCTATGTTGCATTCTTCTTGTGGTGCCTTCTGGCTGTAGCAGACTTTTTGACCTTCTGTGCTCTGGTGGTTGCTGTTGCACAGACAGGGAATGTGGTTCTTGGAGTTTGAGTTCATTTCACAGTTTGTTAGTGACTGTGTTAGGTGACTGAGGTGATGTCCTTTAGTACCTCAGATTTTTCATCAACAGTTGGCCGTGAAAGACTTGTTCGTTCTGGGTCGTTGTTGAACAGGTGCTTGTCATCTCTGATGTGGTGTACCAGGTGATCACTGGCCTTCCGTTCTGTCGCTGGTCACAGCGAGCATGACTCAACTTTGTGGTCACATGCATGTAAATGGTCTTGAAGGAACTCTCTCAGTTGTTTCATGACTTGTTCCATGTCTTCTAATGGTAAGCGGTCATGTTCTTGTGCATACTCAGCACTGTGCATGTCTGAGTGGTGCTGAGGTGGGTTTTGTTGTTGCTTACCCACCCGTGTTACTCAGGTGATTACCTCTGGATGTCTGGTTAGGTTTCCAGATGTTCTTATCCTTTTGGTTTCTTGATAAGCGTGGCTGGTCCCATGGATTTTTCCAGCAGTTGGGCTGAAAACAGTCGTGGATATGGGCGTCACGCTCTCTGTGCTCTTGATGGAAGCCTCTGGTGTTGTGATGCCACTGGGTGTCGTCCAGTGCAAGGCTTGAAGTCTTTGTTGACAGAGTTCAAGAGTGTGGAGGTTCTGTTACCTTTCTTTGAGACCATCTTCTGTTTGTTATAGGCCTTCTGTGTTAGGTCACGCAACTGTTGGATGGTCATGGAGTTCGGACAGGCCATGACACCTAGATGGTGAGTGACTCAAGGGTGCAGATTCTTTAGGAAGAGGCTTTTGAAGTTCACATCCTCTTCAAGGTCAGGTTGGTTGTGTGCACCAAAGTAGGCTTGTCAGAGTCGGTTGTAGTAAGCTTGTGGAGTCTCTTGTCGACCTTGTTTGGATTCCAAGGCAGTTAACAGTCCATGTTCAGACTCTGGGTCTGTAAACTCTTTAATCAGGACCTCACGAAGTCACTGGTAGTTTGACTTAGTTTGACTGGGCTGTCGATCTAAGGAGGTATAACCAGTCTCTGTCAGTCACATGAGGTCTCACTTCCAGATGAAATTCGATATCTCGCAGGTAAGCCTGGATGTCGGGGCTCTCTGTGGAGTCCGGGTTGAACCTGCTGATGTTTTCAGACAGCTTGTTGAGGTCTTTGATGGTCATCCCGTGTGCAGCTTCAAGGTCTTCAGGAGGTTTTCTTTCGTTGGCAGGAAAGGGTTGTGTGGCAAAGGCAGGTGAGGTTTTGGGTTGTGGCCCTTCGCTCCTTTCGTCATATGCCAGTTCTTGGATGTGGGACTCTGCTCTGCTCAGCAGTGATGAGGCTAAGAGATGTTTCTCTTTTCTTGGTTCTTGTTTCTGCTTGTAAGCATTTTGGAGTTCTTTTCTGACCATGTAGAGCTCATCGTTGGTATCGTCTAGTTGTTGGGTCAGATTGTCCGTTTCAATTCTGTACCTTTCAAGGTGGTCTTTCAAAGCACTGATTTCAGAATTCTTGTTTCTGATGTCTAGCTTGGCTTTCTCTAGTAGCTGTTCAGCATACTGGAGTCTGTTTACCAGGTCTTTCGGAGCAGCTGTTGTATGTTGCTGGTCGAGCTGAGGTGCTGCCAGGGCTGCTTGGAGCTTCATAACTTGTTCCGTTGTTTCCTGCTCCCTCTCGCTGGGTGCTTTGAGTTGATCTTGAGGAATCTTCAGGAATCTTCTCAGGATTAGGATTATTATTAAAAATAATAACAGTTCAAATGTCTTTGGAGTGAGGCTGTCTGTCATGCCTCTCAGCCAAGTGTTCACATCATCCCCATGGGAAATGGGGTCTGCAGTCTGCGGCATGTTGGCACGCTAGGGAGAAGAGAGACTGACACAGGTCCTTTTCCTATTTGGCGCCTAAACTCTGGAATAACCTACCTAACATTGTTCGGGAGGCAGACACACTCTTGCTGTTTAAATCTAGATTAAAGACCCATCTCTTTAACCTGGCTTACACATAACATACTAATATGCTTTTAATATCCAAATCCGTTAAAGGATTTTTAGGCTGCATTAATTAGGTAAACCGGAACCGGAAACACTTCCAATAACACCCTATGTACTTGCTACATCATTAGAAGAATGGCATCTACGCTAATATTTGTCTGTTTCTCTCTTATTCCGAGGTCACCGTAGCCACCAGATCCAGTCTGTATCCAGATCAGAGGGTCACTGCAGTCACCCACATTCAGTCCGTATCCAGACCAGATGGTGGATCAGCACCTAGAAAGGACCTCTACTGCCCTGAAAGACAGCCGAGACCAGGACAACTAAAGCCCCAGATACAGATCCCCTGTAAAGACCTTGTCTCAGAGGACCACCGGGACAAGACTACAGGAAACCGATGATTCTTCTGTTTCTGACTTTGCTGAAGCCTGGAATTGAACTACTGGTTTCGTCTGGTCAGAGGAGAACCTGGCTCCCCAACTTAGCCTGGTTTCTCCCAAGGTTCTCCCATTATCAAATGATCTGAGAGGGAAATTTTAAATGATTCAAAATAAATTAATGTTTCAATTAAATTTCAATTTGACAATTAATAATTGTGAGTCAGTATTTCCCTTTCTAGTAAAATGAAAATAAGTGGTATAGTGAGAAAAGAGAGCAATAAAAGAGAAAGAGACTAACAAGTGTTAGTTAAGATGTTTAAAGGGTTAAATCACGTCATCGTTGCCAAAACACACACTATTCAACCACTGGATTGTAATGCTAATGGCTAACCTTTGAGGCTAGTGGCTTTAGCATAGACTTCAATGTAAATGCAACGGTTTCGTTAGCTTAGCAACACCGTGGAGTTTGTTTACACTAGTGTTAATTTCGTCACCTATTTTTAATTTAGTCTTAGTCTTGTGCCAAATGTCCTTGTTAGTTTTAGTCATATTTAGTCATTCACATATCTTTTTTTGTCAGTCAAGTTTTAGTCGACTAAAAGTCTTTTAATTTTAGTCTAGTTTTAGTCAAATATTTTTAGTATTTTTTTTTAAATAACATTATTACTGATAAACATTTCAGTAAAAAAAGTGCTTCACATATCTCAAACATTGGTTAAATGTCATAATTACCTGACAAAATACACTTGTTGAATGATTTTTGGTGGATGCAAATGTTAAATGTGTCTGGTTTTCAAATTCTGATTTAGGAGACACATTCACAAATGATTAACCTGATCACAATTTTTTACTTTATTGATACTGCTTTTAATCGTAATGCAAAGACCGGTCATCGGGACATAAGCTGTCATATACAATAAAAGCACCTGCGCAGCAACAGGAAATATAATTTAACACAAAAATCCTGCCTAGACGGTGGACTTGCGCTCAGGAATTTTTTTTTTTGTATTTTTTGTGTGGCGTGTGGACAAATTCTTTTTACGCACACACTATTTCATTTCTTGATAACAGACCGCTGCTAACTATAACACACAAATATCGAGCCTCTTCCTTCGACATAGCATGTCGTCGGCGCTCGTCACTCTTGTCCGCTTCAGGTGTTGTGTGTTCAGCAGTTTCGTGTTGCAGCCACAGGCTGGCAGCAACAGGAGTATGAGACCTGTAACTTGAGCAACAGCGCGAAGCCGCAAACTCGTTCTGAATTTTTAAAGGCGTAACAGTTGATGAAAAAGCAGAGACGATTGTAGACGAAAATGAAGAGAGATTTTATCTTAGTTTTTATTTTATGCAAAACATTTTCGTCTCGTCTTTTTTCGTCAACAATAATGCATGTTAATTTAGTCTTAGTCAGCGTTTTTGGACAGTGGTGCAGTCTTGTCATTGTCTCGTCTTAGTCATGAAAAAAAAGGTTGTTGACGAACATATTTCGTCTCGTCTCGTCTGACGAAATTAACACTAGTTTACACTAACGTCTGCGCTGCGCGTGCGCAGTTTAGAGTTGCTCCGGAAGTACGTTAAGGCTTCCGTGTCACGGTCGTCACTATGGCAACCAAAACACACTCTAGTGGATTAACGTTAGCACATGAATCGTTGCATTGTTGCAAATACAGTTAAGCATGTTACATGAAATGTCGGCTCATTTCAACACTGTACAAATAACAACACTGCCTTTAGTTGGTTTTGCGATGTGGCACTTAAACTCTCAGTTCATATAGAGTTAAATTGATCTTATTTCAAATAGCAGCTTCGTGCTGTAGTTAAGGGAACACAGTGATAACAATCTTCTGCAGATCGGAGTCTCCGTGCCAGTTTCTCTGGACACAAACACAAAAGGTTTCTTTCGCTGTTGGTACACAGTTAAAATTTACTTGATCAAGCTTTTAAAACACTCCCATTCAAATTAATCTCTGACACACACTGTGTTACACGAGATTGCATTCACTTTGTGAACGGACACAAACGGGCAAACATTATTCTCTAATGTTTAACTTAGGGGAGTCAAATATCAAATTTAATTCGGCAGTGGAACACGCACTGGCAATTAAACTATGAATACTGAGGCTTTGATAAATAGAATGAGGAACAAGCTCAAAACTATTCTTTATTCACGGATTTATATATACTTATATATACTTATATATACTTACTTACAGTTATACTTACATCAGTGAAGCACGGCATACAACATCCTGGTTGGATCATGTAATCTGTACATCTGATGCTCATGATAGTCTGGAAACAGTTGAAATTATGTATGGGTTGACTACCACTGATCACTTACCTGTCTCTATGATGATAAATGTTGATAACCTACCTGATTGCAACAGATTGGCAGAAGATGGCACCAATGGGGTCAAAGTGAATTGGGCTAAAAAATCTAAAGAGGATGTCATGTTTTATTTTGGGAGGACAGATGTTCTCTTAAGGGAAGTACAGCTACCCATGGATGCTATTTTATGTTCAAATATTAACTGTGATGATGACACTCACCGTAATGATCTATGTGAAATGTACAATAGTATAGTGAGTGCTATTTATGAGGCCAGTAGACCTCTACACACTCACCCCAGAAAGGTTAAGAATACCAAGCCTGGTTGGACAAAGTATGTAGCTGCCCATCAAGAAACCGCTAAGACAGCTCATAGAGCCTGGGTTATAGCTGGTAGACCCAGACAGGGGCCAGAATTAGAGCATAAGAAACTTACAAATGCTAGATACAAATATGCAGTGCGCTTTGTTGGGAAGCATGAGCAAGCCTTAAGAGCTCATTCTATGGCTGAAAATTTGCTTGGTAACAATGTCACTGAGTTCTGGAGAGAGGTAAAAGCTACAAATAGGGCCAAAGCAGTACTGCCATGCCACATTGAAGGGGTATCTGGTGGAGACAATATAGCAGAGCAGTGGAGGCTGCACTACGCAGCTCTGTTTAATTGTAATAAAAGTGCCTTATTGTGTGGGCAAGATAAAGGAGGAAGTGATTCATTTTACTCCTAGCGAGGTTTATCATGTTATAGAGCAACTAGCTGATAACAAAGCTAGTGGCAAGGATAACATCACTGCGGAGCACCTTAAGTTAGCCAGCCCCAGGGTAGCAGCTCTATTGTCCATCTGCCTCACAGGGCTGATGACACATGGCATACTGCCAGACGCCATGTTGACAGTCACATTAGTGCCAGTCATTAAGGATAAGGCAGGTAAAATAGGGAGTTTGCATAACTATAGACCCATCGCATTAGCCAGCATTCTTTCAAAGGTGTTAGAAAAGATGCTACTAGATAGACTGAGTGAGTTCATTTATACTACAGAAAATCAATTTGGTTTTAAGGCCAAGCACAGTACAGATCTATGTATCTATGCCTTGAAAGAAGCTGTTGAATCCTACAGAAGGCAGGGCTCTACAATATTTCTAGGGTTTATTGATGCCTCCAAGGCATTTGACAGGGTAAATCACCATAAGCTCAAACTCAAGCTTAGGGGTGTGCCTGGATTCATCATACGTATCCTGGTTTACTGGTATGCCAAACAAAATATGCAAGTTAAATGGGGAAACAGCCTATCCTCTCCCTTCAGTGTAGGCAATGGAGTACGGCAGGGGGGACTTCTGTCTCCAGCTCTGTTCAACCTATACATGAACAGCCTGTCGAAACAGTTAGGGAAGTGTAAGACAGGTTGTCTGATAGGGAACACTCTGTTAAACCATCTGATGTATGCAGATGATTTGGCTATTATGTCCCCCAGCACTGTTGGGTTCCAGCAGCTATTAGTTATATGCTCTGAGTATGGGGTTGAGTTTGATGTAAAGTACAATGCAAAAAAGAATGTTGTATTGATATGGAGGACCAAGGAGGATCAGAAGCTGCATTTTCCAATGTTTTACCTGTCAGGGAAATCCCTCTGTGTATCTTACTGTACAAAATATCTTGGGCACATCATCACTGACAGGTTGGAAGATGATGCAGATATGTATAGGCAGAGACGAATGTTGTATGTTCAAGCAAACATGTTAGTCCGGAAATTCCATCACTGTTCTGATGATGTAAAAGTGAGATTGTTTCGTGTATATTGCACCCCTATGTATGCAGCCCCATTGTGGGTCAACTACAAAAAGGAGAACATGCGCAAACTTCAGGTAGCATATAATGACTGCCTGAGGATACTGCTAGAAAAGCCCAGGAGTAGCAGTGCAAGTAAGCTCTTTTGTGACTCAGGGCTAAGCACTTTACAGGCTCTCTTGAGGAACCTAATGTTTAAGTTCATGTCCCGACTTGATGAGTCTCAAAACTGTATTATAATGATGCTCACAAGCCCCAGGTGCAGCTCTGTTAGATATCAATCATATTTGTGGAAACATTGGTATGGGTGCCTGTTAAGACTCTCATGAATCAAAGTATGTTTTTTAATGTGTTTATGTATCTATTCCTTCTGTTATGTTGTTTGTCTTGTTGTTGGGTCTAGAGCCTGTAATAAAGTTTATATATATATCCCTTTTGGATCACAGCAGTGTTGACTGAGAACACACAGTGAAATCAAATCAGCTATAAACAAGGCATTACACAAATGAGGAACACGCTCAATTTCTACCTTATTGTACGATCTCAGATGTTAACTTTTAAGTTCACTTACTGCTGTTAACAATGGAGAGGTGGACTTGAGTTGCAGTCTCATCTAGCTGCTTTCATTCATTTAAGGGGGTGCGCGCTGCTTTGTCACGGGTCACACACACACACTCGCAAGCTTCTCATCTTTCATCCGTAGCAAAATAAAAGATTAAATAACTTGGTTTATGCTCACAATTTAGATTAAACTGCCCGCATTCTCCACCATAAATATGTAAGGGAAACAGGTCAATTTAGCTCAAAGGGAATCATTTAATAATTTAAAGGGAATTTGAACAGAATCACTGTTTCACGGCTGATCACTGAGACGCCCTGCGATTCACTGAACGAGCCGTTTAACATCAAATCTGCGCTGGATATTAATATCCAAACTATAGTGAAAACACTATCAATTAGCACAGTAACAAGATCGGCAGTTTAAGACATTAGCACAAAACACAAGATACTTCTCTTTTCAATATGAATAAGGCTTTATTAGATAAATCTAAGACATATAAACTAATCTAACACATAAACACACGCACTCACACATTCACACAAGTTGCAGGAAGTTAGGAAAAGATGAGTTTAAGAGAATGGAAATATGGAATCCCAAGTTTGCAGCAATACGTTAAAATTGCATAGACATGAACAGCCATCAATCACTTAATTAACCCTCGCATTGAGTTCCTCAATGAGGTTAAAATTATATTAGATACACCAGCAAAAATGTCTGAAGGTACATTGCCTGTGTAAAGTTGTCGCAGATTGACGGGAAGTTCAGTAGTCGTTGAAGTGATGTCTTGGGAAGCCCGTGGTGGGGCGTTGGCTGAAGGTGCAGAGTTGTGTGCGCTGGTTGAAGTTGAACGGGCACCCGAGGTCAGACGTCGGAGACTCGACGGTACAAAACTTAACTCAGAACACGAAACTCTCAAACGGAAAAGAAAAGAAATAAAGTTTGACGAGACTAGGTTGTGTTTCTTCTCATCGTGGCTAAGTAGCAGCAGGCGTGCAGGCTGAAGCACGCTGGAACCGTGCTCAAAGTGATGACTAAAAGCACGGCTAAAAGCTAAAGCTAAGAAGCAAAGCTAAAAGCAGGCATGACTAGTAGCAGAAGCAAAGCTAACAACTCAAATCAGGCATGACTAATAGCAGAAGCATAGCTAAAGACTAAAAGCAAGATTTTATGGTGTCCTGAGTATTTAAACTGGCCTGTTGGCCACACCTCAAATGTTGTCTTGACCAATCAGATATTGTCTTGGCTCGGGGGTATCATAAATCATGTTATCTTACCAAGCATGTGGTCCAAATTTTCCCGCTCTTGCAGGGTCTAATTTTGGACATGATTCCTATAACAAGAATATGATACATTTGGCAAATAATTGATGGTCAGGACTATTTCAAGCAAGCAGATTCGATTAAATAGATACTAGACATGAATATGTATCCTTAAGCTATCCCATAGTTATTAAAAGACATACACAATAAGTGATTATAACATGATAGTCAAATGTGTGGGTTACATATAAATGAATATGGAGTGAAGCGATGGAATGATATTCATTTAAGTCTTTTTGAGTTCATTTTGGTCCATATATATGTAGAAAAGACAGTTTCTTTGCCATTCTCTTGACAAAGATTTCTGTGGAGACCAGAGGTTCAAAGGCCCCTCCCCCTTAAGAATTTCAGTCTGGTTCTGCTGGGGGAAGTCAAACGATCTTGTGTAGTACTCTCATGGGTTTACACGTGATGTCCGGCGTTGCATTTCAATTACGACCAACAAATTTTACAATCTCTTCTGCGAATTAAAATTGTCAATAATTGTTCTAGTGGTGTTAATGTTGAAAGCTGTTCTGTGAAAGCATTGGTTGGTTGGTTATCTTGCTTGGGACTTGTGGCACAGAATGTTTTATGACTTCCTGTTGCCTTACTGAGGAATTCAGCTCGTGTTTCAGCCACAGCCCTGATCGACTCTTTAATTTGTCTGGTTGGAGTCATTTCTGCTACATAGCAGAGTTTAGTCGCATATCTTGCAAAAGCCTGCAAACTGAATTCTTTCAAGAACTGGACCGATTCATTCAACGGTTCATTAATATCTTCAAAGCCAAAGGAGGAGACATTGGATGTAAGCTTAAGAAGATTCTGCAAAAGATTGAAAATGAGGTAAGCTACACAGACACACCCTATATTTTGTTTTTCCTGGTAAAACAACTGTTGCTTTTGTTGTTGTTTTTTTGCTCTGTGTTGTGTTTGTGCTATGAATGCTATTTACTCTTACTTTTTATAATGTTACATAACTTTACAGAAATCTGAAATCGTTGGGAGGTGAACAGCCATTCTTCATGGCCTTCCACTCCTCCTTAAAGAAGACCCGACCGATTTTTACAAGACATGTTTTGTAAGTAGCTTTGTCTGTGATATTCTGGCTATTTAACGTGTGGCAAACACTTCTTAAAGCAATTTTGCGACCTGGATAAGATACAGAAAATGTGAAAGATAAATTAAGAATTAATAGAAAATATAAAAATATAAATTACATAAGAGAGTAAGATCATGAGAACTAAAAGAGGTAATGTGTTTAGGAATTTAGACAAAGGTTGGAAGAATTAAGGACAACAGTCCGATAAGGAGAACAGAAAAGAGTGGAGGTATTTCATCAGAAATATCTTAATTTGTGTTCAGAAGATAAACAAAGGTCTTACCGGTTTGGAACAACATGAGTATGAGTAATTAATAACAGAATACCCATTTTTGGGTGAACTATCCCTTCAACAAGAACTAATCTACCCTGTCTGGTCAAAAAAAAGTCACTAATAAGCAAATACTTAATATTTTAGAATTGAATCATTATTGCAGTGATTGATGTTTCTTGCATATTGTAGTTTGACAGTAATTATTTGATCCCCTAACTGATGCGTTGTGTAGCTTTTTATTTCTGAAACTACTACGTAAGAAGTACTCATGTCCATATGCCAAGATGACAATGATGAGACATCTTGACACTTGTCATCCTGACTTATTTTCACTTCATTCTTGTCATATGCTGCTCATGTTTTTATGATTGTGATGATGAAGGAGAGATGTCCAGCAATTCAATCGGCATATTGTCTGTGATACCCGAGGACTCTGCAACCAAACCTTACTCTCTGCATCTTGATGCCTCATCCACTGCAATCATTTTTGAAGGCAGAGTTGTAATGGATGATCTGGGAAACCTTCCCAAAGCAATGTGCCTGCTTTTTGGGCTCATTTATGCTCTGAATTTAGAGTATCCTGCTTTACTGAAGAACATGTTTGATTTCATTCAAAGGGTGATTCTGTCACTCGGGCACAAGCAGGGTTTTTCCTGGGTCAAAATTGGTCTTCGGTGGTGGCTGACCGACATGGTCATCCACACACATCAAAGAGTACCCTAGTACCCACATGATCTGCAAGTCCAATATTGACAATAAATGTTAAATTTAAAACAAATACAAAGAAACAGTTTTTTTTTATCCTATTCATGAAAAAGCAATCACTGTCATCTTTTCTTGCCCTCTTTGCAAAAAACAGCTGTGATTTTTCCACGACTGGCTTTCATAGTTAAGAAAGATTAAATCCTTTTTTGATAGACCTGATAATTATTTTAGTATAATCATATCAATTAAAAACGTAATATTAAAAGGTGTAATAGTGTATTTTTTTACCATATAAAATTTTATAAAATTAGCAGCTAGCTATAGCAACAGATCTAGTTTCATCTCACTCCAGTCTAACTTTAAACTAAATTATTTTATAGGTAATTTACTACACATTGTCATAGGCCTATACATACTGTGGATTATTAAGGCTAAATTTTACTTAACACTCTTGCTAAATGGGGTAAGCACACTTACTTTCTCATTTCAGATGTGTATGTTCTTCTAAGAAGTAATGATTTGTTTTACACCGATTCAGTCACTGACAGGCAGACCAATTGCTTTAACCATTCATTATAATGAATAGGCTCAAAGGAGTCATTAGGTCACAATTCAGACTTTAGCGGACATGCTGTGTGGGAATCCTGGCTGTTAGGACATCGCAAAAGATTTGTCAACACACACACACACACAAAACACCTCATAACTGTATAGATTATTCTTTTTTTTTAATATGGTGCTGAATCATTTTTGGTCCCAATTTTATTATTATTATCATTATCATTATTATTATTATTATTAATCAATTTCATTAGTGGTCCACTGTATGAAGAATTTTTGGGTATAATATGTCGCAGTTCACTTTATATTGCTATACTCACCTGCATAAATGTATTATAGTGTCCTGCACCTATTAGTAAAAAAAAATATAAAACAATATATCTGGTGTCTGAATAATTGCTGGTTTGACTGTGCTTTAATTCTTGTTAAAACTACAAGGTAATTCAGTCAAGAGCAGTGTGTGATTTTCTTTCTTTCATTTTCTTGGATTAACATTACAGCAGCCAGTAGCTAAATTAGGCGCGGTCACTTTAAGAGACAATGAATCCATCCAATATAATACACGTCAAAAAAAATTCTAAATTTTTACTTTCACTTAAGACATAACCGACAGTTTTTTTCGAACATACTTTCCAAGACGGTATGAATTTGACGGTGTTTGTATTTGACGGTACAAGAGCAAAATAAGGCAAATTCAGTGTTCAAGCGTTTTTACACGCCTCTCTCTGCATGAGCTCTAAACACCAGAACACAGCAGTGCTGAATTGGGCTCTTTCACATCCTTTTCTATTTGTTTAAACTGCGATTTGTAGTTCGTTCATGTGCAGGAGGAAGTTCGAGGAGAACTTCACAAAGGAGAGCTCAGTTCAGTGTTGCTGTCTCTCTCTCTCCGCGTGCTCACCGAACATAGCGTGCGAGTAACAGCTTCTCACTTGAGCTTTTCCGCATCTTGAGTTTGAATGCTTTAAACTCTTTTTAATGTTTAAATCGACAAGTGGCAAGTCTTAAAAACACCTGAAAATGGTAAGCTTTTGTGACCACAAGCAGCAGTGGCCTGTCAACTGTCCTGAGCGTCTTTTTAGGCTGGCCTCAGCCAGCCAGACGGTTGAGATCGCCAGGGGCCACCCCACAGCTGTGTGCCCCTATAATCGTCACCACCTTTCACCCCACTAGCGACGACCCTGGGATCAGCTGATTTTGATGTGAGGGAGAGAGCAAAGACAGAACTGAAGACGGAGAGTGCCCGCGCGGGGTTGGGGCGCTGTGCTCGTTCTCTCCGTCAGTAGCATTCTTCACTCACAAAACCCAATTACAGATCAAATAAGGCTTTGGCGGGACAAAAAATCAATGTAGGAAAAACCCTGACAAGTCTCTCAAACCAAAAGTACAATCCCTAAAAAAAAATCGCCTGTTGCTGTAACATTGTTGTGCCATGATGGACCATTTTTCAGTTTGTTCATGACTGACCATTGCAGAGTTACAAAAATGGTAATCAGGACTGAAGAATTTTTTCTTGTCGAAAAAAATGAGCAGTTAACTCAATGTTAAGTAACTGGCCTTAGAATATAGTTTAAGGCGGGCGTACACGGTGCGATTTTTGCTGTCGTACGAGTTCGCATGCGATTTTTTTCAATCGTGTGGAAATCGAGTATGCTCGTATGGTCTCGGCTCGTATAATTTGCGATGAATTACGAGCCGAGCAGAGTGGCTTACGAGCACTTCCCGACCTCCCGATCATTTTTAAAAATGTCTAAAAAGTTTGTGAACTATCGGTTTGAATTTGTGACATGTGTGCGGTTGAACGAGCCGATTTGTTGATTTATCTGAAGTTGACCAATCATAAACTAGGAAAACCACAGAAGAAGAAAGACGAAGACGGCAGCGCCACGGCGAATGTGGACTATTGACCAGGAGGATAAACTCGCTGAAGTCTGACAGGAACAGTGAGCGCTGTATGATGTTTATAGCAACGTGTACCATGCTTTTTAGTTCTCTCGCTCTCTCTCTCTCTCTCGCTCTCACACACGCAGTTTACAGGGACTCTCCATAGACGTAACGGTATTATATACTGTATATCCCCATACACTACCTCTATCCATCACGGAAAATGCATGATAAAAATCACTGGAGAGATCACTTCCGGCGCTTGCGCAGACTAAGCCAGAGCACGCGCGCACGTCACATCAGGAAGCACTCGAGCACTCAGATCAGTTGGACGTGGTTGTGTACAAGAGGTAAAAACGATATAAATACTGTTCGTTTTCTTACACAAACCGCTCGTTTCGTGTCTTAGGTCATCAGTGTGTACGTACGATGTTGAATTGTTTAATTTGGACTCCTCTGTGCATAGGTTTAACTATCCTTTTAAGTGTTAAGTGGCTGGTTTTAGAAAAGGTGTTAAATTTTAAAACACTGTTTAAATATAAATAGAACTAGGAAACTTATTCAGAATTAAAGTTGTTTATAGAGTGTTCACGGTGTTGTCCAATTCTGTATTTCACCACTGTGTGACAAAAGGTAAAAATGTAAAAAAATAAATAAATAAAAAAGGGAGCATTGATTGTTGTATGTAATTGCTGTATGTGAAAAATTGCACAGTGACTGGTGTTGATTTGAAGGCATGACTTTTTTTAACATTGTTTTTATGGAACAAATAAATGCCCCAGTGTTGCGGCCAACACAGCTGTTGGACAGTGTTTTCTCTACCTCCTGTTGGCCTTCTGTAGCTAATCGTAGCTACGTTTAGCTGTTTTTATTTTATTTTTTCTCTAGAATCTTTATCTCACTATCACTGTTTTCTGTTTTTTTAAGTGATAAAATATAACTTAATTCACACCATATTTATGATATTATCGATCAATCTTATCAGATTAACTTTGATCGTTCACTTTTATTTTATATCCGTGAGTGCAGTACACCTGCAAAGCGTTAGAACTCGTTAGATTGTCATTAGCATTTTCATTCGAACCTATCGCTGTTTTCTTTTCTCTTCTCTCTCGCTCCAGTTTTTCACAAGTTCATCAAACAACCGCAGTAGGAATATTTCATCAAGCACGGTGAGTAATGGCTTCTCCTGCTATTGTTCTTTGCACCTCTTGCCACATGTACAGTTTATCTATCTCTGTCGCAGATGAGGGATTCACATGTGATAAATGCAGGGAAATAGTTCGGCTGACAGAGAAGATTTCAGAATTAGAGTCACGCATCCAAACTTTAATTGAGGACAGTAAGAATGTTAGGGCACTATATACGGCTTTGGATGCGTCTAGCTCAGGGATTCCTGTACATTGTTCGGTTCCGGAAACAGAGCCCCTGCAGCAGGGCAACTGGGTGGCGGTGAGGCAGCGTAGTCGTGGGTCAAAACACCGCTCTTCTGTTCCGATTAAAACATTAAACAGGTTCTCCCCACTCAGTGATGCACCCACTGAGAAACCTGATGAAAGTGCTCTAGTTATTGGTGATTCTATTGGAGACACCAGCCACCATAGTCAAATGTTTACCGGGAGCCAGAGCGCCTGACATCTTGGCAAATTTAAAAGTGCTGGCTAACGCTAAACGTAAATACAGTAAGATTGTCAGGCGTCACAGAGGTCAGTTAATTCTCAGCACATAGAGACTCTTTCACCTAGATATCACACTATAGAGACTGTGTCTGTTCGCCGAACTAGAAAATACAAAAAAAAGTCCAAACCAAGTTAAGATTAACAATTTAATTGAGCTTCAACAAATAAAAAAACAGATGCAATATGGATAAACAAATGATAAAGCTTGGCTTATTGAATATCAGATCCCTTTCTACGAAAACACTTTTTGCAAATAATATGATCACTGATCATAATATAGATGTGCTCTGTTTGACAGAAACCTGGCTAAAACCTGATAATTACTATATTTTAAATGAGTCCACCCCCCAAGATTACTGTTATAAACATGAGCTGCATCTAAAAGGCAAAGGGGGATGAGTTGCTTCAATTTATAACAACGTTTTCAGGATTTCTCAGAGGGCAGGCTTCAAGTATAACTCGTTTGAAGTAATGGTGCTACATATAACATTATCCAGAGAAACAAATATTAATGATAAATCCCCTGTTATGTTTGTACTGGCTACTGTATACAGGCACCATACAAACTTTATTAAAGAGTTTGGTGATTTTATATCCGAGTTAGTTCTGGCTGCAGATAAAGTTTTAATAGTTGGTGATTTTAATATCCATGTCGATAATGAAAAAGATGCATTGGGATCAGCATTTATAGACATTCTGAACTCTATTGGTGTTAAACAACACGTTTCAGGACCTACTCATTGTCGAAATCATACTCTAGATTTAATACTGTCACATGGAATTGATGTTGATAGTGTTGAAATTATTCAGCCAAGTGATGATATCTCAGATCATTATTTAGTTCTGTGCAAACTTCATATAGCCAAAATTGTAAATTCTACTTCTTGTTACAAGTATGGAAGAACCATCACTTCTACCACAAAAGACTGCTTTTTAAGTTATTTTCCTGATGTATCCAAATTCCTTAGCATATTCAAAACCTCAAAACAACTTGATGATGTAACAGAAACTATGGACTCTCTCTTTTCTAGCACTTTAAATAAAGTTGCTCCTTTACACTTAAGGAAGGTTAAGGAAAACAGTTTGACGCCATGCTATAATGAGCATACTCGCACCCTAAAAAGAGCAGCCCGAAAAATGGAGCGCAGCTGGAGGAAAACAAAACTAGATGTATTTCGTATTGCTTGGCGGGAAAGTAACCTATCCTACAGAAAAGCATTAAAAAATGCTAGATTTGATTACTTTTCTTCTCTTTTAGAAGAAAACAAACATAACCCCATGTATTTATTCAATACAGTGGCTAAATTAATGAAAAATAAAGCCTCAACAAGTGTTGACATTTCCCAACACCACAGCAGTAATGAATTTATGAACTACTTTACTTCTAAAATCGATATTATTAGAGATAAAATTGCAAAAATTCAGCCGTCAGCTACAGTATCACATCAGACAGTGCACTATAGACCCCCTGAGGAACAGTTCCACTCATCTCTACTATAGGAGAGGAAGAATTGTATAAACTTGTTAAATCATCTAAACCAACAACATGTATGTTAGACCCTATGTCAATGTCAATGTCACCTTTATTTATATAGCGCTTTAAACAAAATACATTGTGTCAAAAGCAACTGAACAACATTCATTAGGAAAACAGTGTCAATAATGCAAAAATGATAGTTAAAGGCAGTTCATCATTGGACTCAGTTATGTCATCTCTGTTCAGTTAAATAGTGTCTGTGCATTTATTTGCAATCAAGTCAACGATATCGCTGTAGATGAAGTGTCCCCAACTAAGCAAGCCAGAGGCGACAGCGGCAAGGAACCGAAACTCCATCGGTGACAGAATGAAGAAAAAAACCTTGGGAGAAACCAGGCTCAGTTGGGGGGCCAGTTCTCCTCTGACCAGACGAAACCAGTATTTCAATTCCAGGCTGCAGCAAAGTCAGATTGTGCAGAAGAACCATCTGTTTCCTGTGGTCTTGTCCTGGTGCTCCTCTGAGACAAGGTCTTTACAGGGGATCTGTATCTGGGGCTCTAGTTGTCCTGGTCTCCGCTGTCTTTCAGGGATGTAGAGGTCCTTTCTAGGTGCTGATCCACCATCTGGTCTGGATACGTACTGGATCCGGGTGACTGCAGTGACCCTCTGATCTGGACACAGACTGGATCTGGTGGCCACGGTGACCTCGGAACAAGAGAGAAACAGACAAATATTAGCGTAGATGCCATTCTTCTAATGATGTAGCAAGTACATAGGTTGTTATGGGAAGTGTTTCCGGTTCCGGTTTACCTAATTAATGCAGCCTAAAAATCCTTTAACGGATTTGGATAATAAAAACATATTAGTATGTTATGTGTATGCCAGGTTAAAGAGATGGGTCTTTAATCTAGATTTAAACTGCAAGAGTGTGTCTGCCTCCCGAACAATGTTAGGTAGGTTATTCCAGAGTTTGGGCGCCAAATAGGAAAAGGATCTGCCGCCTGCAGTTGATTTTGATATTCTAGGTATTATCAAATTGCCTGAGTTTTGAGAACGTAGCGGATGTAGAGGATTATAATGTAAAAGGAGCTCATTCAAATACTGAGGTGCTAAACCGTTCAGGGCTTTATAAGTAATAAGCAATATTTTAAAATCTATGCGATGCTTGATAGGGAGCCAGTGCAGTGTTGACAGGACCGGGCTAATATGGTCCTAGAACTTCCTGGTTCTAGTAAGAACTCTTGCTGCTGCATTTTGGACTAGCTGTAGTTTGTTTACTAAGCATGCAGAACAACCACCAAATAAAGCATTACAATAATCTAACCTTGAGGTCATAAATGCATGGATTAACATTTCTGCATTTGACATTGAGAGCATAGGCCGTAATTTAGATATATTTTTGAGATGGAAAAATGCAGTTTTACAAATGCTAGAAACGTGGCTTTCTAAGGAAAGATTGCGATCAAATAGCACACCTAGGTTCCTAACTGATGACGAAGAATTGACAGAGCAACCATCAAGTCTTAGACAGTGTTCTAGGTTATTACAAGCAGAGTTTTTAGGTCCTATAATTAACACCTCTGTTTTTTCAGAATTTAGCAGTAAGAAATTACTCGTCATCCAGTTTTTTATATCGACTATGCAATCCATTAGTTTTTCAAATTGGTGTGTTTCACCGGGCTGCGAAGAAATATAGAGCTGAGTATCATCAGCATAACAGTGAAAGCTAACACCATGTTTCCTGATGATATCTCCCAAGGGTAACATATAAAGTGTGAAGAGTAGCGGCCCTAGTACTGAGCCTTCAGGTACTCCATACTGCACTTGTGATCGATAGGATACATCTTCATTCACTGCTACGAACTGATGGCGGTCATATAAGTACGATTTAAACCATGCTAATGCACTTCCACTGATGCCAACAAAGTATTCAAGTCTATGCAAAAGAATGTTGTGGTCAATTGTGTCAAACGCAGCACTAAGATCCAATAAAACTAATAGAGAGATACACCCACGATCAGATGATAAGAGCAGATCATTTGTAACTCTAAGAAGAGCAGTCTCAGTACTATGATACGGTCTAAATCCTGACTGGAAATCCTCACATATACCATTTTTCTCTAAGAAGGAATATAATTGTGTGGATACCACCTTTTCTAGTATCTTGGACAGAAAAGGGAGATTCGAGATTGGTCTATAATTAACTAGTTCTTTGGGGTCAAGTTGTGTTTTTTTGATGAGAGGCTTAATAACAGCCAGTTTGAAGGTTTTGGGGACATGTCCTAATGACAATGAGGAATTAATAATAGTCAGAAGAGGATCTATGACTTCTGGAAGCACCTCTTTCAGGAGCTTAGATGGTATAGGGTCCAACATACATGTTGTTGGTTTAGATGATTTAACAAGTTCATACAATTCTTCCTCTCCTATGGTAGAGAATGAGTGGAACTGTTCCTCAGGGGGTCTATAGTGCACTGTCTGATGTGAAACTGTAGCTGACGGCTGAATGGTTGCAATTTTATCTCTAATAGTATCGATTTTAGAAGTAAAGTAGTTCATAAATTCATTACTGCTGTGGTGTTGGGAAATGTCAACACTTGTTGAGGCTTTATTTTTCGTTAATTTAGCCACTGTATTGAATAAATACCTGGGGTTATGTTTGTTTTCTTCTAAAAGAGAAGAAAAGTAATCGGATCTAGCAGTTTTTAATGCTTTTCTGTAGGATATGTTACTTTCCCGCCAAGCAATACGAAATACCTCTAGTTTTGTTTTCCTCCAGCTGCGCTCCATTTTTCGGGCTGCTCTCTTTAGGGTGCGAGTATGCTCATTATACCATGGTGTCAAACTGTTTTCCTTAACCTTCCTTAAGCGTAAAGGAGCAACTTTATTTAAAGTGCTAGAAAAGAGAGAGTCCATAGTTTCTGTTACATCATCAAGTTGTTCTGAGGTTTTGGATATGCTAAGGAATTTGGATACATCAGGAAGATAACTTAAAAAGCAGTCTTTTGTGTTAGAAGTGATGGTTCTTCCATACTTGTAACAAGAAGTAGAATTTACAATTTTGGCTATATGAATTTTGCAAAGAACTAAATAATGATCTGAGATATCATCACTTGGCTGAATAATTTCAACAACATCAACATCAATTCCATGTGACAGTATTAAATCTAGAGTATGATTTCAACAATGAGTAGGTCCTGAAACGTGTTGTCTAACTGCAGCCAGAACTAACTCGGATGTAAAATCACCAAACTCTTTAATAAAGTCTGTATGGTGCCCTGGTGGCCTGTATACAGTAGCCAGTACAAACATAACAGGGGATTTATCATTAACATTTGTTTCTTTGGATAATGTTATATGAAGTACAATTACTTCAAACGAGTTATACTTGTAGCCTGCCCTCTGAGAAATCCTGAAAACGTTGTTATAAATTGAAGCAACACCTCCACCTTTGCCTTTTAGACGTGGCTCATGTTTATAACAGTAATCTTGGGGGGGTGGACTCATTTAAAATAATGTAATCATCAGGTTTTAGCCAGGTTTCTGTCAAACAGAGTACATCTATATTATGATCAGTGATCATATTATTTACAAAAAGTGTTTTCGTAGAAAGGGATCTGATATTCAATAAGCCAAGCTTTATCATTTGTTTATCCATATTGCTTCTGTTTTTTATTTGTTGAACCTCAATTAAATTGTTAATCTTAACTTGGTTTGGACGTTTTTTGTATTTTCTAGTTCGGGGAACAGACACAGTCTCTATAGTGTGATACCTAGGTGAAAGAGTCTCTATGTGCTGAGAATTAACTGACCTCTGTGACGGGAGGCAGCTAGCAGACGGTCGGTTTAGCCAGTCTGTCTGCTTCCTGACCTGGGCCCCAGTTAGTCATATACCATCTAAGCTCCTAAAAGAGGTGCTTCCAGAAGTCATAGATCCTCTTCTGACTATTAATTCCTCATTGTCATTAGGATATGTCCCCAAAACCTTCATACTGGCTGTTATTAAGCCTATCATCAAAAAACCACAATTTGACCCCAAAGAACTAGTTAATTATAGACCAATCTCGAATCTCCCATTTCTGCCCAAGATACTAGAAAAGGTGGTATCCTCACAATTATATTCCTATTTAGAGAAAAATGGTATATGTGAGGATTTCCAGTCAGGATTTAGACCGTATCATAGTACTGAGACTGCTCTCCTTAGAGTTACAAATGATCTGCTCGTGGGTGTATCTCTCTATTAGTTTTATTGGATCTTAGTGCTGTGTTTGACACAATTGACCACAACATTCTTTTGCATAGACTTGAACACTTTGTTGGCATCAATGGAAGTGCATTAGCATGGTTTAAATCGTACTTATATGACCGCCATCAGTTCGTAGCAGTAAATGAAGATGTATCATATCGATCACAAGTGCAGTATGGAGTACCTCAAGGCTCAGTACTAGGGCCGCTACTCTTCACGCTTTATGTTACCCTTGGGAGATATCATCAGGAAAAATGGTGTTAGCTTTCACTGTTATGCTGATGATACTCAGCTCTATATTTCTTCGCGGCCCGGTGAAACACACCAATTTGAAAAACTAATGGAATGCATAGTCGATATAAAAAACTGGATGACAAGTAATTTCTTACTGCTAAATTCTGAAAAAACAGAGGTGTTAATTATAGGACCTAAAAACTCTGCTTGTAATAACCTAGAACACTGTCTAAGACTTGATGGTTGCTCTGTCAATTCTTCATCATCAGTTAGGAACCTAGGTGTGCTACTTGATCGCAATCTTTCCTTAGAAAGCCACGTTTCTAGCATTTGTAAAACTGCATTTTTCCATCTCAAAAATATATCTAAATTACGGCCTATGCTCTCAATGTCAAATGCAGAAATGTTAATCCATGCATTTATGACCTCAAGGTTAGATTATTGTAATGCTTTATTGGGTGGTTGTTCTGCACGCTTAGTAAACAAACTACAGCTAGTCCAAAATGCAGCAGCAAGAGTTCTTACTAGAACCAGGAAGTATGACCATATTAGCCCGGTCCTGTCAACACTGCACTGGCTCCCTATCAAGCATTGCATAGATTTTAAAATATTGCTTATTACTTATAAAGCCCTGAATGGTTTAGCACCTCAGTATTTGAATGAGCTCCTTTTACATTATAATCCTCTACGTCCGCTACGTTCTCAAAACTCAGGCAATTTGATAATACCTAGAATATCAAAATCAACTGCAGGCGGCAGATCCTTTTCCTATTTGGCGCCCAAACTCTGGAATAACCTACCTAACATTGTTCGGGAGGCAGACACACTCTTGCAGTTTAAATCTAGATTAAAGACCCATCTCTTTAACCTGGCATACACATAACATACTAATATGCTTTTATTATCCAAATCCGTTTAAGGATTTTTAGGCTGCATTAATTAGGTAAACCGGAACCGGAAACACTTCCCATAACAACCTATGTACTTGCTACATCTTTAGGAGAATGGCATCTACGCTAATATTTGTCTGTTTCTCTCTTGTTCCGAGGTCACCGTGGCCACCAGATCCAGTCTGTGTCCAGATCAGAGGGTCACTGCAGTCACCCGGATCCAGTACGTATCCAGACCAGATGGTGGATCAGCACCTAGAAAGGACCTCTACATCCCTGAAAGACAGCGGAGACCAGGACAAATAGAGCCCCAGATACAGATCCCCTGTAAAGACCTTGTCTCAGAGGAGCACCAGGACAAGACCACAGGAAACAGATGATTCTTCTGCACAATCTGACTTTGCTGCAGTCTGGAATTGAACTACTGGTTTCGTCTGGTCAGAGGAGAACTGGCCCCCCAACTGAGCCTGGTTTCTCCCAAGGTTTTTTTTCTCCATTCTGTCACCGATGGAGTTTCGGTTCATTGCCGCTGTCGCCTCTGGCTTGCTTAGTTGGGGACACTTCATCTACAGCGATATCGTTGACTTGATTGCAAATAAATGCACAGACACTATTTAACTGAACAGAGATGACATAACTGAATCCAATGATGAACTGCCTTTAACTCTCATTTTTTGCATTATTGACACTGTTTTCCTAATGAATGTTGTTCAGTTGCTTTGACGCAATGTATTTTGTTTAAAGCGCTATATAAATAAAGGTGACATTGACAACGAGCCATCAATGTGAACTACCCCCAAACAAACATGCAGGGTAGAAACAGGACCCTCATAAAGGTGGTAACAGACACAACATCAAGATAAGACAGAAAATAAGATAATTTCACTCTAAATGCACTTTAAAACAGACAAATGTATCATTGGTCTATACAGTCCATCCTTCACTCTCTATATATGTTTCCCAGCAGCATTATTTGAAGCTGTTCAAAAGTCCCTCTTCATAGTGTACTCATTTCAACAAACCTGATGGCATAAGTAATCTACAAAATCTTAAATTGGATTTCCTCCTAGATGTGATGCCAAATAGTTCATATTTACACAATTTGTGTGGTCTGGTATTCTGTCACATTTTATCCAAGATGAAGAAAAAGACAAGTTTCCAAATGAAGGTAATATTTATTATATTACAAGGGAACTGGAAACTGACTCTGAACCACCTAAAAGTCCATGATGAGGAAACTAACTGAACTAAATCACAACAATACTATATGATGCTCCCGAAATAAAATTCAGGAAGAGGTGATTAATAGCTTTTAATATGACTCATCTTATACATCACATACAGTCTGTATGATTCAACTTTTCCCCATGGTCAGTGTTAAAAAAGCAAACAAAAATCACAATATATTTAAATACTAGTAGAATCCATATATAGGATAGAATAAAAATCAATTCAGCACCCAGGTATTGTGATAGATATAGACCAAGTTTTGTGATATTACTGATCATGGCGTTTCTGATTTGTGATACTCATTTCAAACTGAAGACACATGAAAGGTCTCGCTCCAGTGTGAAGCCTCATTAAGGGTTACTTTATTTCTGAAGTTTTTTCTACAATAATCAAATATAAACAGCTTCTCACTAGTGTTACTGATCATGTGATAGCTAAGGTTTAGTTTTGTGGAGTTTTTCCACAGTTTGAGAATTTAAAGCTTCTCTCCAGTATGAATCCTCATGTGCCTTTTAAAGCTTCCTTGTTGAGTAAAACTGTTTCCAAACAGAGAGTGTGTGTAAGGCTTCTATCCTGTGTGAATCCTCATGTGGACATTAAGGTATCTTTTTTGAATGAAACGCTTTCCACACTGTTGACAGTTGAAAGGTTTCTCTCCTGTGTGAATTCTTATGTGGTCATTAAGCGTGTTTTTAAGGGTGAAACTCTTTCCACATTGAGGGCACGTGAAAGGCTTCTCTCCAGTGTGAATTCTAATGTGCCTGTTAAAGCTTCCTTGTCGAGTAAAACCTTTTCCACACTGAGGGCATGTGAAAGGCTTCTCGCCGGTATGAATCCTCATGTGCCTTCTAAGGCCTCCTTTTTCATTGAAACTATTTCCACACTGTTGGCAGGTGAAACGCCGCTCTCCTGTGTGAATCCTCATATGGACTTTAAGGCCGCCATGTCCATTGAAACTCTTTCCACACTGATGGCAGAGGAAAGGTTTGTCTCCTGTGTGAATTATCATGTGCCTTTTAAGGTAACTTTTTAGAAAGAAACTCTTTCCACACTGTTGGCAGGTGAAATGTTTATCTCCTGTGTGAATTCTTATGTGGTCATTAAGATTGTTTTTATGTGCAAAACTCTTTCCACATTGAGGGCAGGTGAAAGGCCTCTCTCTAGTGTGAACTATCATGTGCCTTTTAACACCTTTCTTTGAAGGGAAACTCTTTCCACATTGTTGGCAGGTGAAATGTTTCTCTCCTGTGTGAATTCTTATGTGGTCATTAAGATTGTTTTTATGTGCAAAACTCTTTCCACATTGTTGGCAGCTGTAAGGCTTTTCTCCGGTGTGAACTATCATGTGCCTTTTAAGATGGTTCTTTGAAGGGAAACTCTTTCCACATTGTTGGCAGCTGTAAGGCTTTTCTCCAGTGTGAATTCTCATGTGGACTTGAAGTTTTCCTGGTCGATCAAAACTCTTTCCACATTGTTGGCAGCTGTAAGGCTTTTCTCCAGTGTGAATTCTCATGTGGACTTGAAGTTCTCCTTGTTGATCAAAACTCTTTCCACATTGTTGGCAGCTGTAAGGCTTTTCTCCGGTGTGAATTCTCATGTGGACTTGAAGTCTTCCTTGTCGATCAAAACTCTTTCCACATTGTTGGCAGGTGAAATGAAATCTCATTCCAGTATTTTTAGGTCTTTTTCGTGTCAAATTCTGTGTCGTGTCAATCTGTGATCGACTGTATAATTTTTTTCCAGTTACAAAATTGTGTTTTTTAAAATCATCTTGCATTTCATTCAGTTCTTCACTCTCTTCTTCCAGATCTTGGGCGAAAAGAGATAAATACAAGTTAGTACCTGCTTGAAAGCAACAGTAGAAGTCAATAATTGCCAAATTTGCCATTTTCTTGTGAAAAAAGGCTCACAGTCCTACACAGTTAAAGGTCCCATGACATTCACTCTGCCTTTGAGAAAATGAGAGCTCAGACGGGCCGATCTGGAATATTCCCCTTATGATGTCATATGGGGAAAGGTTACCTCCCCTTACTCTGCTTTGTCTGCCCACAGAATTAGGAGAAAATGGATTCAGTTTATTTTTTACATTTAATTCAGACGCAATGTCAGCACAGGCGTTACAAAAATACTTTTACGATATCGATTTGACAGCACCACCATAAGCAGTGAGTAACAGTGTTCATTAATGCCTGATCTGTGATTTCTGAAGTGTAGCTAATTATTCAAGTTCACACAGACTTTCTTTCTAAATCATTTAATACGGTTTATGCATCAGTTTATCAAGCAAGTGACTAAACGATCAACTTCACATTGTTTCACTTAGTATAATAGCATGAAACAAATCTGTTATTTAAGTTGTGATTAAACTACAGAGAGTGGTTAAAGAATGCTCCCTTTATATTGTTCGGAGCCGTCAATCACAGATCGTGAATAGATCTGCACACTTGCCCAAACTGCCGTTATAATGAATGACACTGTTATGCTGCACAATGAAGCTCTTACTGTATTCATGTCGATACTGTGTTTGCTTTTAGCATTTTGTGAGTGAAAACGCGTTGCAATGACAAAATCACTGCATTCACACGATAAACAGACTCTGTCTACTCAATGCTCATCACTGCAGCCTTTCATGTGATGGGAAAAGATAAAAAAAATAATGCTATAATCAACACATCCCAGATCCATTAATCCCGACAGCTGTAATAGTATAAAAAAATAAAAATAAATAAAAGACCTTGTAAAAGTATTTGAGAGCGGTTCCACATGTAATATGCATTTCGAATGCAAAGGTGTCAGCCAATCACAACAGTTGTCATACTCTGAGTCTCACAGCAGACACGCCCCTTCAAACAGAGCATTCAAGCCAGAGGACTAAAATCAGGATATAAAAAGGCTTTTTATTTCTAAATTTTAAATGTAAAAATCATACAAACAATAGAAGTACACCTTAGGAAACATAAAAACATTTTTTTTTTAAAGACAATAATCCACATCATGGGACCTTTAAGCTCCAACCTGCAGCAAACCTACCTTTAGTTTGCAAGTAATGAAGACTAGAGTTGAAGCTAAACTCTGCAGTGTTGTGACCCTCCAGGAACTGAATTAGACATCCCTGGTATAAAATATTAGAAGGATATTATCTTCATCCAACAAGAAAAGTATATGTTAAGAGTTAAGTGAACTACTTTCAAACTAACAACCTCTGGTTACAGTGGTTACAAGACACGACATCAAGATAAGACTCATCAAGGCTTGAAATTCATGTTTCAATACTTCTCTAAAGTCCTGCAACAAATTAAAGTAACTCATAACATCTCAAGTTCTGAGAAAGTTTTCAAGAGTCAGGGGGCATTAGAAAGATTGCACCAAACCCTGAAGTCACTTTTGAGATCCTACCGTGTCGAACTCAACTGTGAGTGTGAAGAGGGACTCCCTTGGATGTTATATGTTGTTATTTTATTTGTGAAGCTGTACAATAGAGCATTAAGGCCCCGATATACTTCAAACATAATCAAAGAACGAACTCATATGATGTAAATCTAACAAAATAAGTTTTTTTTGGCAGTTCGATACAGCCCAGTTTGTTTTGGCTCCTAAACACTTTAAGCTTCCATTGGTCCGTGGCGGTTACACAGTGTGAGTGTGTTCTGAAACTCCACCACCTTTAACGTGCTATTTTTTTCCTGGTTCATATCTCATTCTACGGAGGTCTGACCATAGAACATCTCCTGAATACACTGGAGTGTCAAATAGCTGAGCTGGCAGGAATATATTTGCACCTGTACAATTGTTTGCTGAGAGACTTTAAAAATTGAGAGAAAACATTTTATTCTTAGAAATAGGAATAATTAGTGTTTGGAAACCCTGTCAGAGGCTTTTTACTGTCTTGGGAGATAAATGGAACGCCTCTGAACCATCAGAGATTGTTTTAGATTATGTAAATAGCTTTCTTTACTGACTATATGAATTCTAGAGCTATTGCTCAATGAAAATAAGGTAAATCTCAAGAGAAGATGCGGACATTGTTTAACTGAAAGGTTAAATCCAGAGAATTTCAAGTAGGTGACAAAGAATTGGCTTTATTTCCTGTTTTGACTGGTCCTTTCCAGGGTAGATTTATTGGACCTTATACAATTGTGAAATGTTTTCCCAGTTACAACTATTTACTAAACATGTCTGATCGCCGGAAGACATTAGAAGTTTGTCATATTAATTTATTATAATCATATGTGACTCGTGTAATCTCTGTCTGTTAATAAAGAGAAAGAGCAGCTGTGGCCTAATGGTTAGAGAGCCAGACCAGTTACCAGAAGGTTGCCGGTTCGGGTCTCTGAGCCGGCAGGAGCGTAGGTGGGAGGGAGTGAATGAACAGTGCTCTCTTCCACTCTCAATACCCATGGCAGTAGTGGTCTTGAGCAAGGCACTGCTCCGGGTGTGTGTTCACTTCTCACTGCGGTGTGTGTGCACTTGGATGGGTTAAATGCAGAGCACCAATTCCGACAGTTGTCACGACTTTCACTTTTTTTTCATACTGTATCAATAACTTCATTAGTTGGTCAGGGCAATTTAGAAGTATCTGAAGAAATGGTGGAGAATTTGGGTCCAGTAGATACAGGGGAAATTAACGGGTCTTCTCGAGGAGTAGTGGAAGGACGATGTGAAAAAGAGAAAGCAGATATAATGGAATTGTTAAGTTAATTTCCTCCTTTTTTGATGTCCCTCCTCAAACTCATGTCATTGAGTATGACATTGATGTTGAATAATTCATATTGTACGGACTGCAGGAAAATAATTACCCGTCAAAAACTGGTTGTTCTCCTCGAAACAAAATTGATGTTTGTGTTGCTTGTGTTGGCTCTACATTTTTTTGTCAGTAAATTCAATCTACTGAAAGGTTATTGACATGTGCCTCAGACATCTCGTGCTAAGGAACTCTCCACTTTTGATACACACCATAGATTTCTGCAGTACACGGTAATGCCTTTTGGGGTTTGAAATGCTCCCACTACATTTGAAAAGCTGGTAAATCAAGTACTGTCTGAATGTGAGGCTTACTTAGACAATGTTGTTTTGTTTAGATCTTCCTGGTCCGAACACCTTCAAACCAAATTCGAGAGCTTTCTGTACATCTGGCTAAAGCCAATCTAACCATTATCCATGCCAAATATGCCTTTAGAAAAGCAACTGTAACTTATCTGGGTAAAATAGTGGGTCAGGGTTGCCTAAAACCAATTGATGCTGAAGTTGATGCTATTGGTAAATTCCCTACACCTGCTACTCTGTCGATTCTTAGGAATATTAAGTTATTAGTGAGGATTTTGTTGGAATTTTTTTAGATTAGTTGCTCCTTTGACTGATTTGTTGACTCTAGCTAACACTCCTGTATTGGTTGCACCTAATTTCCAGAAATATTTTCTTCTTGCAGTGGATGCCAGTGCTTAGGGTGCTTTTCTTTTACGTGTTTATGGTGTCTTTTTCCTTTCTTTCTTTTTCTCTGATGTCCTAGGGCCCAGGAAATCTGATGGCAAAATGGAGTCGGATTGCAGAGAGGAGTATTCCCAGCCTTAATGTATCTACTTGTGTTATGTTGACGAGCGTCTGTGCCTCGCTGGTCGGGTCCCGTTGCTGCAGAGGCATGGTGAAAACTCAGCTCATGGGGATTGCCGGTTGAGAAGAAGTTAATGAAAGTTATGGATCTTTCAAAAAATTATGCCGCGAGCTCTAATGTGCTACGGGATCCAAACACTCTTTCATTAGAGTCATCTGATCCTGACAGCATGCTCCTGGGCTCTTCTAGTCATAATGACGAAGATGGAGAGGTTGATGTGGTTGGTGATGACAATGAAAGTGTGAGCTCTGAGTCGACATCGACCACCCCCAGCTGTAAATAAAAAAAAATTTTCACCATGCCAGTGTTACAAACCTATCAGGGCTGACCCACTTAAGATTTTGTATAAGAGCAGAGGTTTGTCACCTGAGGTGGAAGAGCTGCGCTGCATTACAGATTTGGCTCTCCATGCCACCAAGCAAACTGCTGCTTCCATTGGGCATTTAATGGTGGTAATAGTGACTAAGGAAAGACATCTGTGGATAAACCTCAAGACTATCGGGAAAAAAGAAAAGACTTTCTCCATGAAGCTCTGGTTTTGCTGAGCAGGCTAACTTTTCGTCGAGGCTGTTGCGAAGAAGTTAAGGGAGATGAAAGCATAATCAGCTGATTTCAGGAAATGCCTTCCTTGCACTCCAAATGCCCTCTAAGAGGGATGATCAGTCTTGAGCTGAGGCTCATAGACAGTGTCGTTAACAGCACCCCTTCTCCATCTAGGAGTTGGAAAGGGGAGCCTTGCTGTTAACAAAGTCTAGACAAGACACGCAGTCATCTACCACTGTAAACAAAGAAGTGGTGCACTTATAAACTCTACTTTAGAGGGGTCATATGATGTAATTACATTTTTTACTTTTTCTTTTGAGTGTTACAAGCTCTTGGTACTTAAAGAAGATCTGCAAAGACTCAAATTTCAAATGCAAAGAGATAATCTTTATAAAAAAAGTCAACCACGCCTACCTAAAATGGCTCATTCTGACACGTCCCCACGTCTACATCACAATGTGGGAAGATTTGCATAACGCCACCCAAATGTTCACACAAAAAAATATATGTAACTTATTCTAGCTGTTGTCGCCGCTGCCACCATGTTCTGGAGACGTTGTGCGTTTCATTGTGAAAACTAAACTACTTTGTTTGGTCAAAAGAGGACACAACTAGAAATCTGTGCTTAAGTTGTTTTTACAACACTGTTCCGGAACAGTTCAACCCAAATATTCAGATGTGTGCAGCGCATTTTACGGAGGACGAGGACCGTTTCCTGGGAGAGTAGCCTACAATACGGTATCGGTTTATATAAAGTTGGGAAATTCCAACTTTGCAAGGACAGTCTGGCGCTTCTGACTCTGTATATTTGTTTTCATATTTAAATAATTTGCCGCAGATGATCCAAACACAAGTTTTAAGCAGTGTAGAGTAGCGCATGATATTTGCCGTTTCTCATTCACAAATGCAGACATGGTTTTAATGTTTACATGCGATACGCAACATGTAAAAGGACAGTATAAGTCATTATAATCAGTAACTATGTCCCTACTGGATGCAACAATATGCCTTGTTTATAATGGGTTTTATTGTTTTTGTCTTGTCTAGCCCAGAATACGGCATTATAGTATGGTAAGTGGTGTAACATCTACGTCACACGGTTGAGGAATTCATCCAATCATAATGCACTGGATAGCTGGCCAAAGAGCGTACACCTTGCTTTTCAGAACGATGAGCTTTGTAAAATTCAACGTGTTTCAGAAAGGTGGGGCATAAAGTAGCAACAATAATGTACATTATGTGGAAAATAATGTTTTTTGAACCTTAAACCACATTTTATTACACCAAATATACAAAATAATGTTCTTTGTAGCAATGTCATATTACCCCCTTAATATGGATTATACAGAGGTGAGATTAAAAGAAAATACCATCTTGACATTTTTAAGGACAGTCAGTTCACTTCAGAGATACAGTCACATAAACTCCACCCACAAATGTATCACGACTCATATAATATCTTAACTGAATTGAACAGTCACATATTGATATTGGTTTTCAACCAGTTCGCTACATCACTGGCATCGTTACATCTCTATTTACTACTGACACTTCGTGATCTAGGGTTGGGTACCGAAACCTATGGAACTGGTATGCACCGAACAGAATCAGAACGCAGATTTCGGTGCCTCTTAAATGCCTGAGCAATCGATTTAAATATTTGTCCTGGTTCTCCGAAATGTACACAAGAAGCATGGGCGTTGCTAGGCATTTTTTAGCGGGGCTATAGCATTTAATTCCATAAAGTGTACACAAATTTGCGATCGCCTCAGAGTCAGTCCGCTCAAATTTCATATGAAAACAGTGGCAGACCAGTCTCCCTCCTCATCTTTCAGCCAGCTCTTCAATCCGCAGACCGTGGTGGAGCAGCGTGAGCGGACTCAAACAGAAACAGAGAACATAAGGTGTGTCTTTATAGACTGTTAGAATATCTGTATCTGTGCAGTTCTTTGTCATAAATAAGAGTTTACAAAAGGTTACGAGGGAGCAATCTGTTTCTCCGCTGCATTCACCGATCATCACACCACAGTTTCCTCCAGCGAAAATCTAGCCCTTAACATATGAACGCATACTTTATGCTTATTTGAACATACCTAATTTAATTATACATACTTTATACATACACTTGTGTGCAAAAGTCTTGCCATTGCCATTCATTTTAATAATCATCTAGTGAGATTTTTGAATGAATGCACAAGCAGTCTGAAAACAGCTGGTGCTTCACACAGTGATCTGCTTGCACATTCAAAATATTATTATGCGTGGTTTTCTATTAAACAATGACCCAGATCATGAAATATATTTATTAGTGGTATTTATTATTCCATTTAAGCTTAGAGTAAGTGAAACTTGGGAAATGAGAGCATCCAAGGAGTGAGTTGATTGGATTTATTTTAAATATTTTTGAAACGTTCTTTAATGTTATCCATAGTTTTTTGTGGCTTAAAAAAAAAAAAATTAATAAGTATCGGTTCAGACACCGTTTAGGCACCGGTACCATTTTGAAAGTATCGAAATGGCACCGGTATCATAAAAAACCCAAATGATACCCAACCCTACATATAGCACCAAAAGATGATGGTAATGCACTGGTTTAGTATATGACCTTGTAAGAAGACATTGCGCTGCTTCAGTCTATTGCAGGTTCAGTCTATTACTGGAAAAGCTACATTGTTTTAAAAGTAGGCGAGCTACTGGATAAGCTGCTGAAAATGGTGTAATGTTACTTGTAGCTAGCTGCTGCCCAACACTGAAATTAACTTTAAACATTTTTTATGTTAAGGGATGTTAATGTTAGTAAAGCATTTTCAAGGAGAAGTAGAAAAAATTACAGACACATGTAATAATTCACTCACATTTCACATTATGTCAAATAAAGTGAGTGTTACATATTGTTGCATAATTAAGTTTCAGAAATTTAGGGTTTTCATTGTTTTTAATTCAGAAGTAGATTTGAGGGTTTAATAACTCTTTTGTTCAGACAAGTTTTTTTTTGTACAGCTGGACATTTTTGTGAGATTTTAGATCAAATGAGTGAGTTCAGCTTTGAGAACGAAAACCAACCTGTTTGTTTCTCAGTATCTTCATGTTTGTCACCAAATGTTTCGTCAATCTTCTTGTCTTCACGCTGCTCGCTACTAAAGGCCATCTTTATAATGGTGTGTCACGTGGATCTCAGTTGAGTTTTTCTGTTTAAGATGAGAATAAATAACAGTAGAAAAATAAATCCAAACTAAATCTCTATCTGCGTCTCAATCAGCTCCCTAGTTCAGTAGTTTTTCCGTAAACTGGTGAGGGAGTTAGTCAAAGTGAGAGAAAATGGACTTAAATTCTTAAACTTTACTATCAATAAATTTTATAGAATCCATATATTAATGAATATTAACAAAAACCTTCAAACAAGGTTCAAAATTATTTATTTTACTTGTATGGATATGAAACTTACCAAATAAAATCATAAGATTCAGCATAACGTTTACAGATATACTTTTTGATTAAAAAAGTCAAAATCACAACTATAACCAGTTTTCTCTTGGACAAACAATCATAAATCTTCCCAAAAATGCTAGTGGTTACATTAATAAAAAATATGTACCAATTTAATGAATAGTTTCCATCAACATTCATACATTCTGACAGAGTATAATTACAAACATAAAATGTTGTGAAGGATTTTCAAATATAGTTACCTAGGTTTGTTAGAAATACAAAAGAAATAGAAAAGTGGGGGACCAAGCTTTTTTTCCCCACATAATATCCGTGAACCAAACATTCCAGAAACATTTCCCGCTAGAATTTAGGTATCTACTTTTATAAAATAATTGTCTAATAAATGTATTTACACTTTTTACTGTTATAGGGATATCCCACCTCAAAATGAACATTTTTGTCATAAGTCACTTGCCTCCAATTTTGTTCCAAACCCGTAAAAGCTTTGTTCATCTTTGGAACACAATTTAAGATATAAAACAGTATCGAGGTCCAGGAAAGTATGAAAAGCATCGTCAGAATAGCCCAACTGCCATCAGTGGTTCAACCATAACGTTATGAAGCGACAAGAAAACTTTTTGTACATGAATAAAACTAAAATAACGACTTAATTCAACAATTTGTCTCCTTTGTCCCACGACACAAGGATTCATTTCTGCATGTATTTAAGCTTACATTTGAAAACAGTGCATCGGTGCATTATGACAAAAAAAGAGCGTATACTGCTTCTCCAAAATCTCTGCTGAGAGACACAGAGGAGACAAATTGTTGAATAAAGTCATAAAAAAAGTGTTACTCACTTACAAAAGCTTCAGAACGTTACGGTTGAATCACTGATGGCAGCTGGACTATTCTGACAATGTTTTTCATACTTTCTGGGACCTTGACGGTATTATTTCTTTTGCAGTCTATGGGACAGTCTCAAGCCTCCCAGTTTTCATCCAAAATATCTTAAATTGTGTTTTGAAGACGAAAAAAGCTTTTACAGGTTTGGAACAAAATGGAGGTAAGTTACTTATAACCAAATTTTTATATTAGTGTGAAGTATCCCTTTAATGTCAACCCCATTTAAACAAAGTACAGGTTTAGATCGTCAGATGTCATATGACAACAAAGATTTCCGGTAAACTGTAATGTAAGCTTTATTCCACAGGATTACTCCATATGTGGAAAAGTTGTGTAGATAGCATAACTTTTAAGCCTTAAGAGCTTGTTGATGGACATTTGACAAGGCCACAGGTAATTTATTAGTGGAATAATCACACAGTAACAAGAAACACATCCTCCAACCTTTTTGAAAATATTAAATGGTATAAAAAAACATTTCGAGTCTGAAGTATGCAGTTTCTAAGCAATTTTACTTTAAAGGTATAATTAAAATTTTACAAAATCCTAGTTCAATTCCACTTTCATTTCTTGGCCCTTGAAGAATTTCCTTCCTTAAATTTTCCTTTCTTATTCCTCCAAACAAATTATGCACACAAATCAAATATATTATTATGTTTTATTTTATATGTATTTTTATATTATATTTATATATATATATATTTATTTATTTATATATATATTTTTTTTTTTGACAAGCGTCCCGATTCCACATCGGCGTTGCCCTGGTAATTCACGAGGAGCACCGACTTGAGGCTCATCACGGGCTGATAACCCGCACCTGCCTCTCATCAGCCGGGCCTCATATAAACAGCGTGCACACAGGAAAAGGGTGAGAAGCCTCTCCACGAGCTAGCACACTGACTCTCCTCTCTCTGCCTTCCAGAAAGCAGCCTGTGAACCTCCAGAATGGAAGAAATCCTCCAGCGACTTACGGAGGGAGGTCAGCATCCGCCAGCAACAGATTAGGGAATACCTAGATGCTCGAGTGGACCAGACCGAGTGGGAACTCGGCGAGCTGCGGGCGACGCCCGCTCGACGCGTTCCACTGCCCGACCCACGAGCGAAAGTGTCTTAGCTACTGCCCAAGATGACCGCTGATGACGAGCAGGCGGAGCAGTTCAGGCCGTTTCCCCGGAGGGTGGTCCAGGAGCGGCGCACACCGGAGGGGACCTTGCGACCAGTAGCTAGGCCGGCAGCTCCTTCCCTGAAGGACAAACCGATGCCCACCACGGACCCTGCATCGCCCACGTTGGCGGGCTGTATCGTACACCGCGACCTGCCCAAGGGGGCGCCGGAAGCGGAGGTGAACATTAACGGCCGTCCAGTCCAAGCCCTCCTTGACTCCGGCAGCGCAATACATGTTGTTCGGCATTCCAGAGGTCCCTCAGGCGTCCACGGGCTTCACCCCCTTCGAGTTGCTGTCCGGGTGCCAGCCTCTGGGACTGCTAGATATCGCAAGGGAAGCATGGGAGCAACAGCCAGCCCCCCACCATTCCGTCATTGAACATGTGAAGGCGATGAGGGAAAGAATCGACCGGGTCATGCCATTAGTCCGGGAATACCTCGCCAGGGCACAGCAAGCACAGCAGCGGCACTATGACCGGGCCGCCCAGCCTTGGCGAGTTCCAGCCTGGAGACCGGGTAATGGTCCTCATCCCCAACTCCGCCTGCAAGTTCCTGGCCAGCTGGCGGGGCCCGTACACCATTGCTGAAAAAGTCGGGCACATCACCTACCGAGTGAAATCAGACCAGATCTACCACATCAACTTACTCAAAAAGTGGATCAGAACAATAGACCAGCTAGCGGCCCTCGCCACCAGGGACCCGGTCATAGTGAATGTCAACTCGGAAATGTCGGCGACCCAAAAGACCAAGCTGCAACACCTGGTCAGTGAGTTCCCAGATGTGTTCTCGTCGGCCCCCTGGGCGGACCCACGTGATCCAACACGAGATCCACACCCCAGCCAGAGTCATCGTCTGGCAACGGCCCTACCGTGTCCCAGAGGCTCGTTGGCAGGCTATTGAAGAGGAAATTCAACAAATGCTGTAGTTAGGGGTAATTGAGCCATCGAACAGCCCTTGGTCCAGCCCTATCGTCATGGTCCCCAAACCCGACGGCACCCTCCGCTTCTGCAATGACTTCCGCTGCCTGAACGAGGTCTCGACGTTTGACGGCTACCCCATGCCTCGGGTGGATGAGCTTCTCGATTGCCTGGGAAGGGCCCGCTATATCTCCACCCTGGACCAAACCAAGGGATACTGGCAGGTTCCCCTATATGAAGCTGCCAAGCCCAAGACCGCCTTCATTATCCCTGGGCACTGGCAATACCGTACCCTCCCGTTCGGCCTACACGGGGCCTCAGCCACGTTCCAACCCATGATGGACATCTTACTGGGGCCTCACCAGGCCTACGCCGCGGCATACCTGGATGACGTGGTCATCCACTCCGAGCACTGGGAGGACCATCTGGACCGTCTGCAGAGGGTGCTGATGGAGCTACGTAGGGCTGGGCTCACTGCCAACCCCCCGGAAGTGCCACCTGGGCTTGACAGAGGCGAAGTACCTGGGTTTTCAAGTCAGACGGGGACTCTTCCGACCACAGGAGAAGAAGGTTGAGGCGATATGGTCTGCCCCCAGACCTAGCACAAAGACCCAGGTACGAGTGTTTTTGGGGTTGGCAGAATACTACCGCTGTTTCATCCCTAACTTCTCCTCCTTAGCCGCCCCCCTGACAGACCTGACCAGGAAGGGGCAGCCGGAAAAAGTATGCTGGACACCGGAAGCGGAGGAGGCGTTTAAAAAGGTGAAGCTGGCCCTCACCTTGGAGCCAGTCCTGCGTGCCCCGGACTTCAGCTGCCCCTTCCTGCTGCAAACGGATGCCTCTGACACAGGACTGGGGGCCGTCCTGTCATAGGTTCAAGAAGGTGAGGAGCATCCCATCTTATACATCAGCAGGAAGCTGACCCCGGCCGAAAGGAACTACGCCGCCATCGAGAAGGATGCTCTGGCCATCAAGTGGGCAGTCTGTATTACCTTCTCGGGCGGAAGTTTACTCTCCTCACAGACCACGCGCCCCTCCAGTGGATGGCCCGCGCCAAGGACACCAATGCCAGGGTAACACGGTGGTTCCCCGCGCTCCAGGACTTCCACTTCGAAGTGCTCCATCAAGCCGGAGCGGCCAACTCCAAGTCCAAATGGCCTTTCCCGAATCTGGTCAGCTTATGCAGGTCTGTCAGGGGTCACTCCCCACCCAACCCCTTATTGACCCCTGCTAACAACATATTTGGGGGGGGGGGGGGGGGGGGGTTGGGGGTTGTGACGAGCGTCCCGATTCCACATCAGTGTTGCCCTGGAAAAAATTCACGAGGAGCACCGGCTCGAGGCTTATCCCAGGCTGATCACCTGCACCTGTCTCTCATCAGCCGGGCTTCATATAAACAGCATGCACACAGGAAAAGGGTGAGAAGCCTCTCCAGGAGCTAGCACACTGACTCTCCTCTCTCTGCCTTCCAGAAAGCAGCCTGTGACCGGAAGACTTTGCCACGAGCACTCCAGTGAGAGCACATTTGCACGCCGGATCACCGTCATCACCCCTGCAACCCTTCACTTTACAATAAAATCCACCCTGCGGGGCTTTACACTTGAGTTTGCTCCTGCGTATTCCTTCCACCCCGCCACTATATATAAATATATATATATATATATTTATCATTCCTTTCAAAAAGATATACAGCTTTATCAGGTTTAGGAAGTAGGATTATTAATCTTTGTTTCATAGAAGTTGATAAATCTGTAATTTAAATACACTCCTTATACATCTCAAATAAAGCATTTTCAATTATGTCCCAGAAAAGATCATCTGTACCTGGTGACTTATTTTAAAAAAATATTAATAATTTAAATGGATAACGGTAATATTCTCACGTATTCTTAGTTCTTCATTACAAAGGTCTAGAAATTGAGTTGTAATAGATGGGACAAATTTTTACCTGACTCAAACATATTAGAACATTTATCTATTTGAAATACAGATTTAAATAATTCTTAGTAAAAAAGATTCAATATAATTTGAAATTAATTTTGGATTTGAAGTAATTACATCATACATTTTGAGAGACAAGGTCATTTGTCTTTTACAGTTCTCTTACGAGAGCTCTCTCGTACTGCGTCTTAGCTAAGACGCTACGGGAAATGTCTCTTTTCACGATACACTGAAGCAAAAAATAATCCTAAATTTTGAATTATTGTAAAGCGCATTTGCAGCAGCACACAGCCATAGGTGAGACGGCTCGCTCGCTCATTGGCTGCTCTGCGGCAACTGCACAAGCCTATTGAGCGCAGGCTGATGCAACATCAGACCAATGAGGGCGCATGCGCCCTCCATGCCACTTCCCGCCCGAAACGGGTGTGGCCTAGCCCTATAAAGGGAGCTCGAAAAGGCTGAATCACCTGATTTTTCATCTCTTCAGCAAAGCTCACGCATCGTTGGATCACGAAAGGAAGCAAGCGTTGTCAGATAGCATCTCAGCGGGACGAGCCATTCCTGAAGCCGCTGGCCTACGCCGCCTTCCACTGCCGTTCCTGCTGAGCGTTCCCGCGCCTATATCCTTTTTGTATCCTCGTGTGTGTTCGCCCTGCGACACACACTCGTAAAAGAGCTGCATCTTTTTAAAGATGCCCTCGTGCGGCTCATGCAGAGTCCCGCTCAGCGAAGGAGACCGTCACGTCATCTGTGTCTCCTGCCTGGGTGAGGATCATGAAGCGCTCGCACTCGCTGACTGCGGCTGCCCTCACTGCGAGCTACTGCCAATGGTGACTCTGAGGACTCGCTTGGCATTCTTCTCCGAGCCTGCATTTCCCGCTGCGCCGTAAAAAGCGCTGCTCCCAGCGAATTCCGGAACCGTCTTCAGCTCAGCCGAGCTTGCCGGTTCTCCCTGCTTCACCGGCCTCCCCTGCATCGCTTCCCGATGGTCAGCGCCTGCTGTCTGCTGCCGCGTCTTCCGAGGAAGTGGATCTCAGGGCCGCGTCGGGAGAAGAGGACACGTGCTCTCTGCTAGCTTCGGGCAGTGAAGGTTGGGCGAGCTCTGGGGATCTCGCGCCTTCTGCTCAGAAGCCCAGCAGACGGGCTGATATCGAGAAGGAGCTGATGCGAGTGCTCAAGCTGGCCGCGACGAGCCTCGGCCTCGAGTGGTCTGCACCAGGGCCCCCTCTCGTTCCCGGCTGGATGGTAGCTTTCTTCCGGATGAGCGTACTTCTCCTAGCTCAAAGCCCGCCCCGTTTCTTCCTGAGCTTCATGAAGAGGTGGCGAAAGCTTGGAACGCTCCATACTCAGCGCAAACTGGTTCGTCTGTTTCGCCAGCATTCTCGGCACTGGATGATGCTAAAAACAGAGGCTACCAGTCACTTCCGCCGGTGGAACAGGCGATAACGACGCACCTTTGCCCGCCCTTTGCTGGACGGCGGACGAAAGCGTTGTTCCCATCGAAAGCCTGCCGCATGACGTCATCTCTGCTCGCACGGATCTTCTCTGCTGCTGGGCAGGCTGCGTCTGCGTTACACACCATGGCCACGCTGCAGATTTTCCAGGGTGATCTCCTCCGTAAGCTGGATGAGATGGGACCTGAAGCTATCTGTCTCGCGGATTTGAGGAGTGCTTCGGATCTCTCTCTCCGTGCTACTAAGTCCGCTGCACAGGCCATAGGACGAGTTATGGCTTCCGCTACTGTGGCTGAGAGGCATCTATGGCTGACACTATCAGACATGGTAGAGTCTGAACGCACTGCGTTCCTCAACGCCCCGCTTACTCCCGCTGGCCTCTTCGGATCGTCTGTCAACGAATTTGTTGAGAGATTCGTCGAGGATCAGAAAGCGTCGCAAGCTTTCAAGCACTTCCTCACGAAGCGCTCCGGTTCTGCAGCGAGTCGTGCTAGACCGGCCCCGCAAAGCTCTCAGCCACGCCCCCCGCCTCCTGCTGCTTCATCGCAACAATGTCAGCAACGCAGCTTGAGACCCCGTTCTCGCCCCCCGCCGCGGGGACCACAGCAGAGGATTACGGTGAGGCCGGAAGCCCCGAAGTCATCTTAGCACTTCTAGGAAAGCGCTGGTGTACGAGTTCCGCTGTGGCCGAGCTCTCACCCAAGCGCGCTGCTGTTTCAGTTCCAGGAATTGTGACTGTCTCAGCGTTTTCTGCAATGCGCAAGCCTGTACAGTTGCCCGCTTGCCTGCACACAAAAGCCGTTATCACGGCTACCCAGATATTTCCCGAAAAGAGTGTAATTTCTGGTGTCCCGGCCACGGCCGATGGTGCTATAAATGTAGTGACGATGCCCACTGCTCAGTGCCCATCTCCACATATAAGCACAGCCCTTCACACAGGGCTCGCGCCCATAAGATCGACTCAGGTCGATCGCGCGCACTACATAGTAAACGTGCCCACTCCTCAGTGCCCACAAACACTATGTCACACACGGCGTGTGGTTTCTGTAAAAACGAACCCCGTGCACGTGCGTTCTGCCCAGGCAGACAGGACCCGCTCAGCCCTCCCTCACTCGGTTAAGTACCGTGGCAGGGTCGAGGAAGAGCGATCTGCCCGCTGTGATCAGCGCGCTCCCCGCCTCAAACGTCACAGGCATAACACCCATTTTACAGCACATCGAAACGCCGCCGTTGCCCAGCCAACAGAGCGCGCTTCGCATCCAACCCTTAGCCATTCATGCAGATGCATGGTCAGCGCTTCCAGGGGTTTCGGATTGGGTGCTAGACATTATAAAGAGAGGCTACTCGCTACAGTTTTTTCAACGCCCTCCGCGCTTTTTAGCGCGCGTCTAAACTACGGTCAAAACAGCACACCTACTTCGGGCCGAAATATCAAAACTGTTGCGCAAAGGGGCTGTGGAGCCTGTATCTCAAGCTCAAAGCGAAGGGGGGCTGTACAGCAGATACTTTCTAGTGCCCAAGAAAGACGGGGGTCTCAGGCCCATACTGGATCTAAGACAGCTGAACAAGGCATTGGTGAAACACAGTTTCAAAATGCTTACGACCAGGAAACTCCTCGCGCATATTCGTAGAGGAGACTGGTTCATGTCGATGGATCTGAAGGATGAGTATTTTCAAATACAGATAGCGTCACGTCACAGGCGATACTTGAGATTCGCCTTCGAGGGCCAGACATACCAGTATACAGTCCTGCCGTTCGGCTTGTCCACGGCTCCTCGTACGTTTACGAGGTGCATGGACGCAGCGCTCGCTTCTCTCAGACTCAGAGGCATGCGAGTGCTGAACTATTTGGACGACTGGCTGATTCTGGCTCAATCACGATCAGAGCTTGTGGAACACGGGGCCATTTTACTCAATCACCTCGAGAAACTCGGTCTCAGTGTCAACTGGATGAAGAGTTCGCTGAACCCCAGTCAGACGATACTGTTTTTGGGTATAGCTCTGGACTCGCGCTCCATGACGGCGCGGCTGTCGCCACAGCGCGCGTTGGGCATTCAGCGCACAGCGAGCTCTCTCCGCTGCGGCGCGACCTTCTCGCTCAGAGAATTTCAGAAGATGCTAGGTCTCATGGCCTCAGCATCTCCAGTTCTTCAGTTGGGCCTGCTCCGCATGCGCCCCTTGCAGTTCTGGCTGAAAGCGCGAGTACCGCGTGGAGCGTGGATATCCGGTCAGTTGCGTCTCAAGGTCAATCAGAGCTGTGTTACAGCCCTGAAACCCTGGACAGCGAACGACTGGTACCAATCAGGTGTAAGCCTGGGGACTTCCTCAAAAGTGAAAATGGTGTCAACAGACGCCTCCACTTCGGGATGGGGAGCGCTGCTCGAGGGCAGACCGTTCTTTGGCCTGTGGTCAGAATGGGAAAAGCTCCAACATATCAACTGTCTGGAAATGCTGGCAGTAGAGAACGCGCTAACGCGCTTTTGTCCCCGAATCAAGGGCCACCACGTCTTAGTCCGTTCAGACAACATGTCTGTGGTATCCTACATAAATCGCCAGGGCGGTCTCAGGTCCTGAAACCTGTACAGGTTGGCAGAACGCCTCCTGGTTTGGGCTCAGCACAACTTGCGCTCGCTGAAAGCAGTTCATGTGCCTGGGCTACAGAATCTGGGTCCAGACAGACTGTCCAGAAACAACATTCCCACGGGCGAATGGTCTCTACACCCACAGACAGTCCAGCTGTTGTGGGAGAGATTTGGCAGGGCGGAAGTGGACCTCTTCACCTCCCACGAAAACGCTCACTGTATTGCGTAAGACCCAAATTACCACATTGGTCAGGCCTTGCCTTGATTATGTGATGTCATATTGCCGCATCTACAGACGCTGCTAGATATGGGACGGAGGGCCTCCCCCTCCTGTTCTAGGACTCTCTGTGAGTCCCTCTGGTGATTGTGCACTGTAAATCCTGGGCGTCGCTTCCAGGTTTATTGGTGTGTGATCCCTGCACGCACGGCGCTTTACATAGGGTTCCCGTAGTGTCTTAGCTAAGACGCAGTACGAGAGAGCTCTCGTAAGAGAACGTACTCGGTTACTAACTTAACCTCGGTTCTCTCTAGAAGAGGGAACGAGTACTGCGTTCTCTGCCGTGCGTACGATTCACTCTGGTTCGCTTCGGCGATGAAATAAATCAGGTGAGACGGCCTTTTCGAGCTCCCTTTATAGGGCTAGGCCACACCCGTTTCGGCGGGAAGTGGCATGGAGTTCATTGGTCTGATGTTGCATCAGCCTGCGCTCGATAGGCTTGTGCAGTTGCCGCAGAGCAGCCAATGAGCGAGCGAGCCGTCTCGCCTATGGCTGTGTGCTGCTGCAAATGCGCTTTACAATAATTCAAAATTAAGGATAATTTTTTGCTTCAGTGTATCGTGAAAAGAGACTTTTCCCGTAGCGTCTTAGCTAAGACGCAGTACTCTTTCCCTCTTCTAGAGAGAACCGAGGTTACGTTAGTAACCGAGTACGTTTCGTTTTTCTGGTGGAAAGAAAAACCAAAATTTTAGAACCACTTAGCTCTTGAACAAATGAATGTGCCTTTTGCTGTATCAATATATATTTGAACAATTTGAGTTTTACTACCTTCTGTAAGGTTTCCATTACTCCTGTATTTTTGTTATTATTAATAATGCTTGACCAACAAATACAAGGGTATACAAAAAAACATTAACTATACATGTATACAGGTGCATCTCAATAAATTAGAAAGTCGTGGGAAAGAACAGTGGCCTTCAGCTCATCTGCATTGTTTAGTCTCTTTTTTTCTCATCTTCCTCTTGACAATAGCCCATAGATTCTCTATGGGGTTCAGGTCTGGTGAGTTTGCTGGGAAGTCAAGCACACCAACACCATGGTCATTTAACCAACTTTTGGCAGTTTGGGCAGTTGCCAAATCCTGCTGGAAAATGAAATCAGCATCTTCAAAAAGCTGGTCAGCAGAAGGAAGCAAGAAGTGCTCCAAAATTTATTGTTAAACGGGTGCAGTGACTTTGGTTTTCACTGGACTTCAAGCTACTTGAGCTACGAGCTTCTCCACCCTACCCCAGACTCTATAACCTTGTTTTTTCAAATGAAATACAAAACTTGATCTCATCTGAAAAGAGGACTTTGGACAAATGGCAACAGTACAGTTTTTCTTCTCCTTGGCCCAGGTAAGATGCCTCTGACATCGTCTGTGGTTCAGCAAATTCCTTGACAGGTGTGTGTGTGGTGGCTCTTGATGCCATGACCCCAGTCTCAGTCCATTCCTTGTGAAGTTCACTCAAATTCTTGAATAGATTTTGCTTGACAATCCTCATAAGTCTATGGTTCTCTCAGTTGGTTGTGCATCTTTTTCTTCCACACTTTTTTGGGTGGTTGTTCTGCACGCTTAGTAAACAAACTACAACTAGTCAAAAATGCAGCAGCAAGAGTTCTTACTAGAACCCGGAAGTATGACCATATTAGCCCGGTCCTGTCAACACTGCACTGGCTCCCTATCAAACATCGTATAGATTTTAAAATATTGCTTATCTGAATGAGCTCCTTTTACATTATAATCCTCTACGTCCGCTACGTTCTCAAAACTCAGGCAATTTGATAATACCTAGAATATCAAAATCAACTGCGGGCGGCATATCCTTTTTAAAGTTTAAATCTAGATTAAAGACCCATCTCTGTAACCTGGCTTACACATAACATACTAATATGCTTTTAATATCCAAATCCGTTAAAGGATTTTTAGGCTGCATTAATTAGGTAAACCGGAACCGGGAACACATCCCATAACACCCTATGTACTCGCTACATCATTAGAAGAATGGCATCTATACTAATATTTGTCTGTTTCTCTCTTATTCCGAGGTCACCGTAGCCACCAGATCCAGTCTGTATCCAGATCAGAGGGTCACTGCAGTCACCCGGATCCAGTACGTATCCAGACCAGATGGTGGATCAGCACCTAGAAAGGACCTCTACATCCCTGAAAGACAGCGGAGACCAGGACAACTAGAGCCCCAGATACAGATCCCCTGTAAAGACCTTGTCTCAGAGGACCACCAGGACAAGACCACAGGAAATTGATGATTCTTCTGCACAATCTGACTTTGCTGCAGCCTGGAATTGAACTACTGGTTTGTCTGGTCAGAGGAGAAATGGCCCCCCAACTGAGGCTGGTTTCTCCCAAGGTTTTTTTCTCTATTCTGTCACCGATGGAGTTTCACTTACTTGCCGCTGTCGCCTCTGGCTTGCTTAGTTGGGGTCACTTCATCTACAGCGATATCATTGACTTGATTGCAAATAAATGCAGAGACTATTTAACTGAACAGAGATGACATCACTGAATTCAATGATGAACTGCCTTTAACTATCATTTTGCATTATTGACACACTGTTTTCCTAATGAATGTTGTTCAGTTGCTTTGATGCAATGTATTTTGTTTAAAGCGCTATATAAATAAAGGTGGCTTGACTTTTTCCTTCCACTCAACTCTGTTAACATGCTTGGATACAGCACTCTGTGAACAGCCAGCTTCTTTGGCAATTAATGTTTGTGGCTTACCCTCCTTGTAAAGGGTGTCAATGATTGTCTTCTGGACAACTGTCAGATCAGCAGTCTTCCCCATGATTGTGTAGCCTAGTGAACCAAACTCAGAGACCATTTTGAAGGCTCTGTAAACCTTTGCAGGTTTTTTGAGTTGATAAGCTGATTGGTATGTCACCATATTCTAATTTGTTAAAAATAAATGAACTTTTCCACAACATTCTAATTTATTGAAATGCACCTATAGATAAAACCAACAAATACATTAAAATAAAGAAAGGCCTTGTTAATCACAGTAACTTACTACAAAAAAAGAGGTTTCTGCTTGCTGAATTTACAATGATGAGTATTAGGGATGTAAACGATTAATCGATTATCAGTTAATTGTCATTAAGATAAACTTTAAAAGTACATTAAAAAAAAAACAACACAAAAGTTATTCAACATGAAAAGTAATAGAAATGTAGTAAATAAGGGGCCATTCACATATCGCATCTTTTGTGCGCTCATGTTCATTATTTCCAATGTAGGCGCGCGCTATGCGTGCTCATAAAGGAAGCGAAGCGCACGCGGTTGCGACATGCTCGTTTTTTCCAGGCGCGTCCACACCGCATCGAGTTAAAAACATCTCAACTTTTCAGAGAGCCGCAAGTGCACCGCAGGTCATGTGACAAGAACTAACCAACCAGCTTCATCCTTTCCTGTAACAACATTGAACGCACATCCAAGATGAAGGAACAGCTGACCATAGCTATATATGGATTGCCATTTTGAAATAAATTTAGTAGCAGAGCTACTGCAGGCGATTTTCAGTTCTGCAAATCCATTTATCCTTTGCTGAAATTTCCGTGTCTTCATGGAGAGAGCAGGTCATGGTTGCTTAGCAACAGCAGACGCCTCAGGAGTGTTTTTAGGGGCGATATGTGAACTGCCCCGAAGTCATTTCATCAGATAAATGCGCTTTGAGGGCTGCGGGACACAGGACAGATAGACTATTCATTCATACAACTTGTTAATTCACAGGACAGATAGACTATTCATTCATACAACTTGTTAATTCATTCCTACGACTTATTAATTTGTGGCAATTAGGGATGGCTCGATACCACAATTTTGGCTTCGGTACGATACCATAATCTAATACCTCGGTATCGATACTAAATCGATACCACAGGTGACCAATAACCAGCCTCAAAAGTTAAATGAATTTAAACATTTATATATATATATATATATATATATATATATATATATGTATATATATATATACAACACTGCTTGAAACTGGAGCTTGCTGCACCGAATGTACAAACCAAAAGTGAAAGTACAAACCTACCAGGGAACAGACAGTAGATTACATTTTGAAAAGATAATATTTAAATAGTTTAATATAAAAGGTCATGCTTTACTCTTTATCATATATATAATATTAATGAATCTAATTTTATATCACTATAACTTAACTCTCCACATACTTTAAGTACACAGAAAAAAACCTTTAAGTTATCAGTGCTTGATGATGAATTGATTCTGATACAGAGAGAGAGATGAGACGCACCGTTTCTGTTACTCATGCGCTTTACAGGCACAAAATACCCTTCATTAATAACACTTAATAAAGCATTACAGTAATAAAGTCGGTAACATTTCATTGCTAAACTTTATATACAGTTCACTGAAGTAGTTGTATCGATTTAAACAAATGAAATTATTAAAATCACACACACCTTTCTTCAGCTGAATCACAGACGCGGGAGCGCGCGCAGCCTTATGACGTCACATCGCCAGAGCGAAATAAAAGTCCTTTTCGTGAAATGAATTGAATGAACTGCAGAGCTGTCAAAAGCCCAAAACTGATCTTGATCTCCAAATTACAGGACTGGAAAGAACGTATGAATATTCTCTCTCTCGTTTTATACAAACAACTTGTTCATGTGCATACGGCCACCTATTGTACCGGGGTTTGCAACTTAAAGGCTTCACGTACTCAGTATACACAGCATATAGGGTGTTTATTATATATATATATATATATATATATATATATATATATATATATATATATATATATATATATATATATATATATATTATAAACACCCTATATGCTGTGCTCTAACCCTGTATATTTAAGAAAACTAATGATAGCTTTGCTACATTCCAACATTTTCACATCTGCCCCCAAAATCCACTTCAAACTCCATTCTTGCTCCAACTTGTAAATCTTATCTTGCAAGATCCTCCTTTCTGCATTATATTTTTTACACCTCATAATGATATGCTCCACATTTTCTGGAACATTACAATCATCACAATTATCTGATATGCATTTTCCCATTAAAAACAGGGTTGAATTTAAACCAGTATGTCCAATTCTTAATCTTGATAAAGATTTCCCTTTAAAAACCTTGAAATTAATCGATTTCTTAATATTATAATAATATCGCCCCTTTGCTATCTATGTCCCACTTTTTGTGCCATGATTTTCTTATTTTGGTTTTAAATAATGATTTGGCCTCACCTTTGATTTGGCCTCACCTCACCTGAGGGAAGTCGTGGCCTGGTGGTTAGAGAGTCGGACTCCCAATCGAAGGGTTGTGGGTTTGAGTCCCAGGCCGGCAGGAATTGTGGGTGGGGGGAGTGCATGTACAGTGCTCTCTCCACCTTCAATACCACGACTTAGGTGCCCTTGAGCAAGGCATCGAACCCCCAACTGCTCCCTGGGCGCCGCAGCATAAATGGCTGCCCACTGCTCTGGGTGTGTGTTCACAGTGTGTGTGTGTGTTCACTGCTCTGTGTGTGTGCACTTTGGATGGGTTAAATGCAGAGCACAAATTCTGAGTATGGGTCACCATACTTGGCTGAATGTCACTTCACTTCACTTCACTTTACCAAATAGGACTTTCATTATTTCCTCTTCCTTTAGCTTCAGTGCATTTTTTGCAGTCAAATCTGCAATCTCATTGCCTTCCACTCCAGTATGAGCTGGAACCCAACAAAACTGAAGATTAATTCCAATTCTCTCTATATTTAACATTATCGTGGATATCTCTTTATGTAAATCCTCTCTTTTTGATTCGGTTGAATTCAAACTATTTAGTGCAGCAACAGAATCTGAACAGATAATAACCCTTTGAGGTCTTACTACTTCTACCCATTGCAATCCTAAAATTATGGCTACTACTTCAGCAGTAAATAAAGATAAATTCTCATTAATTCTTTTGCATATTGTTACATTAAAATTCTGGTATGTGCGCTCCTACTCCTACATGATCATTCCTCGAATCTTTAGATCCATCTGTGAATATTGGTATATACTGATAGTAGTTCTGCTTAACATATTCTTGAACCAAAATATCCAATATTATCAGCATTCCTTTCAGTCCATTCTTTCTTTAAGTTCCAAAAGTTTCAAGTCTACATTAGGACTGGGAAAAATCCATGGAGGAACATTACCCCAAACCATATTTGGGCCATACTCAAATCTCTTTAAACCATATTCTTTCAATACTCTATTAATATTCCAACTGAATCCTGTACCTTTTCGTTCTTGCAAATACTCACAGCAAACACACAAGACCTCTGTAGCTGGCTTTTCATTCACAGATCCTTTTAACTTAATCCAGTATGTCAGTGCCAGCTTTATCAGTCTTAAGTATAGTGGTAATTCTTTAGTTTCTACCAGTAGCACATTAGTAGGAGTAGTTTTAATAGCACCAATGCTAAGCCTAAGAGCTCTATAAAATATAAAAGTAAATTTTCCCAGCTCATAAGGCTTCTATAAATGAGACTAAATACAAATATTACACATTTCAATACTCTTTAATTGTGATTTTTTTTGTCCATTTCAATGGATGTCAGGTCAAAACAGGGGTACTTCACAAAAATGTACCATTATGAAATACAATAATACACATAAAAATTGTTGGTCTATACTTTAAGATTCTTCTCAAGGTCAAAAACTTGAATAACATTTCAGTATAAAATGTCTTTTGCTTTATAGATTGCACATTTGTTTATTCATAACAAAATGAACCTAGGAATAAATCAAGTCACGTTAGAGTCATTTCCTGTGTGCATTCTTGAAACCATTGCACTTATCACAGAAGACATGTGTTTTCCCAATACAACCTTCCAATTTGCATCTTGTTGCTTCTTTTTTGTATCACAATATCATATCTTTTTGGACTTCAAGATGCCATGTTGGGGCTTGAATGGATCACTTGTACTTAGTACAAATTGGACAGGCTGACACAAACCATCGAGCATTCCGTACCACGGACAGCCACAAAAAACACTGCTTGATTAACCTACGAGTACGAGTCTCTCCAGGGTGGCAAGGTAGGCTAGAAGAGTGGACCCACAGTAGGACGCTAGTTTGGACTGACTTCAGCACGAAGGTCAGACCCTATGGAAATCCCACGGGAACCGATGCATCGCGTAATGCCATGAGGACCTTGGACTCCACCCCCCAGGTGACTGCCGCCACAACTCTTCAGGATGCAGAATGGCTACGGGGAGGGTGGGACTAGCCTCAGCCTCAAAACCCTGCGACAGCGCATCAGGTTTACCATTCTTAGAGCCAGGGCGATAAGAAATGGTAAACCTGAAGCGTCCAAAAAAATAATGCCCACCGGAACTGCCTGGAATTGATTCTCATGGTAGTGCGGATATAATCCAATATATTTGGATCTCATCGACGGATCATGTTAACTCTGGGCTCATTTTAATTGGGAGAATATATAGATCATATATATATATGAAAATAATGTTCTATACATGTTTCCTGAAGCTATGAATGAAAACTAAATGTAAAGCATATATCTGTTTTTCTTTGCAGCCTCAGTGTGCCAGTCTGCTTTCATGTGTCACAGCTCTATGAAGGATATCTTTCAATCTGATCAAAGGATCTATGCATGTTTGGGGACGTTAAGAGCTAAAATGGCACTGGACTGAAACCTCAGATTTTTTTGCTAAGCTACATGACCTATTTATTTTCCATGTGTTATAGCTTTATGAAAGATATCTTTAGATCTAAATGATGGTTTATGATGAGTTTCGGCACTTTTTAACATGGAGATTTTTCTGCAAAATGATGTAAATTCTGCAAATGATATATGCATGTTTCATGAAGTTATGAGCGAAAAGGCTACATGAAAGCTACCATCGATTTTTTTGGCTAAATTACATGATCTCTGTGAAGTTTTATGTATGTTATAAATTCATGAGGAAAATCTTTAGATCTAAATGACAGATTTGACAGATGTTTTAGGGGTCTTTTTCATCAGGAGAATCTGCTCTAAATAATTTTGCATACATTTCCACTGATCATGTTTTATGAAGTTACAAGTAAAAAGGTGACATCAATATATTATTTTTTTTGGTATGGTTTTAGGTTTGACTTCTTGTTCAAAACTCGCTCCAGTTTATTCAAACCCCCAAGGTTTATTCAAATTATGTTTGTTTTATTTTACTCCATGAGACCTTTCAGATGACATATGACATGAGTATCCAAGCTGTATGATATTTTAGAAATATTAAGGTACATGGCACATTCTTGTTTTTGCTATACGGCACTACTTTGGAATTGATCAAAATGCTGCATGCATTGAAAAGCTCAGACTCAAATTCAAATGATATTCATTTTTTTTCTTGATTAAGTCAGCAGTTTGAAAAATATGATTAGTAATATTGTTGTGTGTGTGTGTGTGTGTGTGTGTGTTTTTGGTGGGGGGGGGCTTGTTATACAGTACACTTCAGTTTAGAGGGACTGCTTAGCGCTTGTATGAGTTTATCAAAATAATTACATAAGGAAATAGAATGATCTTTAACGTTGGTAGCAGTAGAATACTTTTGTAAAATAGCTTTAATTCTACTCCTGAAAGGCTTAAATACTTATGTCTGATAACATCACCTGTCTACCTAATTACTTTTTGTGTGATGAGTGCATAATAGATGAACAAAAAGTGCAGAATTGCTGAACAAAAAGAGGTTTCAATAAGTGCCACCTGCTGGCGATAGCTGTAAATGTAAGTAAATTTGAAACAGATACACCTTAACTTACCTTATTTATGTCCAGAGATATTAAATGTAAAAAAAGATTGATATGGAAAATCTCTCTTGAGCACTCAAAATGTTCTTACATTTATCAGTTATTTCTCAGCAGGAGAATGTCCAAGTAAAAAAAAAAATCCCACTTACAGTCAGTTGAGCAGTACCTAGTTACCAGAAATGTAGTTATTGTAATAATATTACTTTTGCAGTAACTAGTAGTGTCTAATTACTAATAATATTTCATTAATAATTTTACAGTTACCATCCATAAAACAGATTTGTTGCTTAGTTAATAACCCTGTAAATTTGATTAAAGCTAGAATGTCCGCTAATGTGTATATTTACAAAAAAGACATGAGTGGTGAAAAATGAATTTTTCATAAAAGTGCAATTTTATTATTTCTATAGGCTACACAAAAAAAGAAAAGAAAAAAGACAAAATAATTAGTCTGAATAAGCTTATCTATAGCATGTTAAATGATGGTTGCCTAGTCTATGAATGGTACACCCCACTAAGCTCACAGAAGTGGTTTGACCCAAGTCCAGCCAATGACATTGACCCATTCAAACTAAATTTTAACGCTCTACTTCATGTGTATTTAACACATATTTTTTATTTGATATTTATTTGCCTCCTTCAGGGTGTGAGTTAGTTATTTTTAATTAAATGAATAAACAATGCACATGAAGACAGGAACACATGTGATACTTGGCAGGGGATACACAGTACGGGAAGATGCAGGTGTGCAGAGGATCCGGAGTGCGGTGGTGAGTTGGCAGCAGGACCTGGCGGGGAAGCGAGCCGAGAAGGTAAGCCGAGAATCCAGCGGTGAGATGAGATGAGTGGACGGGGTTCCGGGGAGACAAGAGAATCCAACGAAGAAAACAAACACAAGGAGAGCAGAACATGAGACACGGAACTGAAACAACGCTCTGACAAACACAAGACGCTAGACGGCAATGACAGCTGCTGCTGATAACAATTAGCGGAGACGCCCACATGAAACAATCAATGCTGACGCGAAACACACAAACTTCACCCACATAGTGCAAAACCCAGAGATCACGGTTTACCAGCCGTGACAGTACCCTCCCCTCTAGGAACGCCTCCTGGAGTTCCCAGACGGGCCTACCTGCTGATTGTAATCATCAATCAGGGAGTGATCCAGTATGTCCCTAGCAGGTACCCAACTCCTCTCCTCCGGACCGTAACCTTCCCAGTCCACCAAGTACTGGAATCCTCGTCCCCTCAGTCTCGATTCCAGAATCCGATTAACTGAATAAGTCGGCTCCCCATCTACGAGACGTGGCGGTGGGGGAACCGGGGTAGGCGGATTAATGCGTGAATAAAACACAGGCTTAATTTTGGACACATGGAAGGCGGGATGAATCCTCCTGTACGCCGGAGGTAGTTTGAGGCGGACTGTCACCGGACTAATGATCTTGGTGACAGGAAACGGGGCAATAAATTTAGGAGCTAATTTATTAGAAACAGAACAGAGCAGAATGTTATTAGTACAAAGCCACACTTTTTGACCCACGACGTATACGGGAGGCTTCGACCGGTTGCGATCGGCCTTGGCCTTAGTGCGCTCCTTCATCTGGAGCAGAGTCTCGCGGGCTCTGGTCCAGGTGAGGTGGCACCGCTGGACAAACGCATTAGCGGAGGGGACAGATTTCAGACTAGGAAAAACAGGTGGCTAGTAAGCTATGCTACACTGACACGGAGAGAGGCCCGTGGCTGACACTGGTAACGAGTTATGAGCGTACTCAACCATAGAGAGTTGTTGGCTCCAGGAAGAAGGATTCTTGGAGACTAAACATTGCAACGTTCTCTTTAAATCCTGGTTGGCTCGCTCAGATTGCCCGATATTCTGTGGGTGATAACCCGAAGACAGACTAACCGTTGCTCCTAGCAATTTGCAAAATTCCTTCCAAAATTTGGATATAAATTGGGATCTCCTGTCAGAAACTACATCTAACGGGAGGCCATGTAACCGAAAGATGTGATCAATGACAGTGACCGCTGTCTCCTTGGCTGTAGGTAATTTGGGCAAGGGAATGAAATGTGTCACCTTCGAGAACCGGTCCACTACGGTCAAAACGACCGTCATGCCATTAGAGGGCGGGAGGGTGGTAACAAAATCTAGAGCGATATGTGACCAGGGTCTCGAAGGGACAGACATCGGTTGAAGAAGCCCATCTGGAGGTCGTTAGATGACTTACCACTGGCGCAAACTGAGCAAGCCAAAACAAAATCGTGAACGTCGCGAGCCATAAGTGGCCACCAGAATTGTTGCTTTACTAAACCCTTGGTTCGGCTTATCCATGGATGACAAGTTACATTAGAGCAGTGACCCCACTGAATAATGTCAGACCGTAACTCTTCCGGCACAAATAAACGATTCGTGGACATCCGGGTGGAGGCCGTTTTGCCCTCGATACGACCTTCCATACGATATAATGTTACATAACTTTACAGAAATCTGAAATCGTTGGAGGTGAACAGCCATTCTTCATGGCCTTCCACTCCTCCTTGGAGAAGACCGGACTGATTTTTACAAGACATGTTTTGTAAGTAGCTTTGTCTGTGATATTCTGGCTGTTTAACGTGTTGCAACACTTCTTAAACCAATTTTGCGACCTGATAGGATACAGAAAATGTGAAAGATAAATTAAGAATAATAGAAAATATAAAAATATAAATTACATAAGAGAGTAAAATCATGAGAACTAAAAGAGTTAATGCGTTTAGGAATTTAGACAAAGGTTGGAAGAATTAAGGACAACAGTCCGATAAGGATAACAGAAAAGAGTGGAGGTATTTCATCAGAAATATCTTAATTTGTGTTCAGAAGATAAACAAAGGTCTTACTGGTTTGGAACAACACGAGTATGAGTAATTAATAACAGAATACCCATTTTTGGGTGAACTATCCCTTCAACAAGAACTAATCTACCCTGCCTGGTCAAAAAAAGTCACTAATAAGCAAATACTTAATATTTTAGAATTGAATCATTATTGCAGTGATAGATGTTTCTTGCAAATTGTATTTTGACAATAATTATTTGATCCCCTAACTGATGCGGTGTGTAGCTTTTTATTTCTCAAACTACTACGTAAGAAGTACTCATGTTTCTTCTGACATGGTTGTCAAAGGGATCGTTCACCCAAAAAACGTTGTCATTAATTACTCAGCCTTATGTTGTTCCAAACCCATAAGACCTTCATTTATCTTCAGAACACAAATTAACATATTTTGAATGAAATATGAGAGCTTCCTGACCCTGCATGACAGCAATGTAACTGAAATGTTCCCAGACCCAGAAATTAAATAAAAAATAAATTTTATTTTGTGGCAGAACAAGTAAAAATTTCATACTGTGGGAAATTCAAAATATCATATCGCAGGAAACCAAAATAATCTACTGCATCTGCTGCTGTATCCATTATGAAAAGGCCTTTACATCATAATAAATTATATTATTTGCATATTTTTAAACATGAATAATTGTTCTGAAGGTATGGTGTGACTTATTTTCACTTCATTCTTGTCATATGCTGCTCATGTTTTTAGGATTGTGATGATGAAGGAGAGATGTCCAGCATTTCAATCGGCATATTGTCTGTGATACCCGAGGACTCTGAAACCAAACCTTACTCTCTGCATCTCGATGCCTTATCCACTGCAATCATTTTGGAAGATAGAGTTGTAATGGATGATCTGAGAAACCTTCCCAAAGCAATGTGCCTGTTTTTCGGGCTCATTTATGCTCTGGATTTAAAATATCCTGCTGTACTGAAGAACATGTTTGATTTCATTCAAAGGGTGATTCTGTCACTCGGGCACAAGTCTCTCAAACCTAAAGTACAATCCCTGAAAAATAGCCTGTCACTGTAACATTGTGCCATGATGGACCATTTTTCAGTTTGTTCATGACTGACCATTGCAGAGTTACAAAAATGGTAATCAGGACTGAAGAATGTATTTTTTTTTCCTGTTGAAAAACGAGCAGTCTGCTCAATGTTAAGTAGCTGGCCTTAGAATATAGTTTAGTCTTTAAATAGGAAAGTTGTTCAGTACTAAAAAACTGAAGAATATGTTTTGTTTCCTGTTGGAAAACCTGCAGTTTGCTTAAGTGTTAAGTGGCTGGTTTTAGAAAAGGTGTTAAATTTTAAAACACTGTTTAAATATAAATAGAACTAGGAAACTTATTCAGTACTAAACTTTTTTTATAGAGTGTTCACGGTGTTGTCCAATTCTGTATTTCACCAATGTGTGACAAAAGGTAAAAATATATAAAAAAAAAAAAAAAAAAAAAAAAAAAAGGGAGCTTTGATTGTTGTATGTGAAAATTGCAGAGTGTGGTATTGATTTGAAGGCATGACATTATTTTAACATTGTTTTATGGAACAAATAAATGCCCCAGTGTTGTGCCAACAATGTTTTGCCTGTCTGTTTTAATAACTTAGAACTTTTAGTACAACTTACTTGAGAAATTTAATGTTATCAGTTTCCACACATTATTTTTCTAGTAATGTGAACAAGCAGACTTGTTAAGTTAACTGTTTTTCTTGTACTAAAATTATCTTAAATTGGTGAGTGGGCTCAACTTGTCAGATTGAGCTACGAATACTGAAGTTTTTTAGTTACCACATACAAATACCCAACTAGACACTAATGTGATATATCACGGTAATTAATATGTACAATATTGTTATTGTGGGCACGTTTTAAATACCTTGAATAATTATATATTACAAATTATTCAGAATTTGGAATGCATTTTAAGAATACTATTCCCATCAACTGGTCAAAATGCACAACACCGCTGTATGCTGCTTGAAAGACTCTGTGTGCTCTGATGTAAACAAGCACCTAAGAGAAGCACATGGAGGAACATGTGAGGGAAGAGCTGAATGAAAGCACATTCACTCTCTGACAGCAGATGGCACTAAACTGCAGAAAATGCAGTCCCTACCCTTGAAACACCACAAATAAACCAGCTGACCTACCTTCTAAAACATATTTAATAATTTTAAATAGCTAATCAGATTTGTGTATTTGCTATGATGTTCATCAGATTACCAAATACTTAAGTCAAGTCAAGTCAAGTCACCTTTATTTATATAGCGCTTTAAACAAAATACATTGCGTCAAAGCAACTGAACAACATTCATTAGGAAAACAGTGTGTCAATAATGCAAAATGATAGTTAAAGGCAGTTCATCACTGAATTCAATGATGTCATCTCTGTTCAGTTAAATAGTGCCTGTGCATTTATTTGCAATCAAGTCAATGATATCGCTGAAGATGAAGTGACCCCAACTAAGCAAGCCAGAGGCGACAGCGGCAAGGAACCGAAACTCCATCGGTGACAGAATGGAGAAAAAAACCTTGGGAGAAACCAGGCTCAGTTGGGGGGCCAGTTCTCCTCTGACCTGATAAAACCAGTAGTTCAATTCCAGGCTGCAGCAAAGTCAGATTGTGCAGAAGAATCATCGGTTTCCTGTGGTCTTGTCCTGGTGCTCCTCTAAGACAAGGTCTTTACAGGGGATCTGTATCTGGGGCTCTAGTTGTCCTGGTCTCCGCTGTCTTTCAGGGCAGTAGAAAGGTCTACAGTCTTTCAGGGTCCTTTCTAGGTGCCGATCCACCATCTGGTCTGGAAACATACTGGATCCGGGTGACTGCAGTGACCCTCTGATCTGGATACAGACTGGATCTGGTGGCTACGGTGACCTCGGAATAAGAGAGAAACAGACTAATATTAGCATAGATGCCATTCTTCTATTGATGTAGCAAGTACATCGGGTGTTATGGGAAGTGTTCCCGGTTCCGGTTTACCTAGTTAATGCAGCCTAAAAATCCTTTAACGGATTTGGATATTAAAAGCATATTAGCATGTTATGTGTAAGCCAGGTTAAAGAGATGGGTCTTTAATCTAGATTTAAACTGCAAGAGTGTGTCTGCCTCCCGAACAATGTTAGGCAGGTTATTCCAGAGTTTAGGCGCCAAATAGGAAAATGATCTACCACCTGCAGTTGATTTTGATATTCTAGGTATTTCTAGGAGTTTTGAGAACGTAGCGGACGTAGAGGATTATAATGTAAAAGGAGCTCATTCAAATTCTGAGGTGCTAAACCATTCAGGGCTTTATAAGTAATAAGCATTATTTTAAAATCCATACGATGTTTGATAGGGAGCCAGTGCAGTGTTGACAGGACCGGGCTAATATGGCCATACTTCGTGGTTCTAGTAAGAACTCTTGCTGCTGCATTTTGGACTAGCTGTAGTTTGTTTACTAAGTGTGCAGAACAACCACCCAATAAAGCATTACAATAATCTAACCTTGAGGTCATAAATGCATGGATTAACATTTTTGCATTTGACATTGAGAGCATAGGCCGTAATTTAGATATATTTTTGAGATGGAAAAATGCAGTTTTACAAATGCTAGAAACGTGGCTTTCTAAGGAAAGATTGCAATCAAATAGCACACCCAGGTTCCTAACAGAGGACGAAGAATTGACAGAGCAGCCATCAAGTTTTAGACAGTGTTCTAGGTTATTACAAGCAGAGTTTTTAGGTCTTATAATTAAACACTTCTGTTTTTTTTTCAGAATTTAGCAGTAAGAAATTACTCGTCATCCAATTTTTTTATATCGACTATGCATTCCATTAGTTTTTCAAATTGGTGTGTTTCACCGGGCCGCGAAGAAATATAGAGCTGAGTATCATCAGCATAACATTGAAAGCTAACACCATGTTTCCCCATATCTCCCAAGGGTAACATATAAAGCGAAGAGTAGTGGCCCTAGTACTGTGCCTTGAGGTACTCCATACTGCACTTATGCAGTATGATACATCTTCATTCACTGCTACGAACTGATGGCGGTCATATAAGTACAATTTAAACCATGTTAATGCACTTCCATTAATGCCAACAAAGTGTTCAAGTCTATGCAAAAGAATGTTGTGGTCAATTGTGTCAAACACAGCACTAAGATCCAATAAAACTAATAGAGAGATACACCCACGATCAGATGATAAGAGCAGATCATTTGTAACTCTAAGGAGAGCAGTCTTAGTACTATGATACGGTCTAAATCCTGACTGGAAATCCTAACATATACCATTTTTCTCTAAGAAGGAATATAATTGTGAGGATACCACCTTTTCTAGTATCTTGGACAGAAAAAGGAGATTCGAGTCTAAAGGAGATTGGTCTATAATTAACTAGTTCTTTGGGGTCAAGTTGTGTTTTTTTGATGAGAGGCTTAATAACAGCCAGTTTGTAGGTTTTGGGTACATATACTAATGACAATGAGGAATTGATAATAGTCAGAAGAGGATCTATGACTTCTGGAAGCACCTCTTTTAGGAGCTTAGATGGTGTAGGGTCTAACATACATGTTGTCGGTTTAGATGATTTAACAAGTTTATACAATTCTTCCTCTCCTATAGTAGAGAATGAGTGGAATTGTTCCTCAGGGGGTCTATAGTGCACTGTCTGATGCGATACTGTAGCTGACGGCTGAATGGTTGCAATTTTATCTCTAATAGTATCGATTTTAGAAGTAAAGTAGTTCATAAAGTCATTACTGCTGTGATGTTGGGAAATGTCAACACTTGTTGAGGCTTTTTTTTTCATTAATTTAGCCACTGTATTGAATAAATAACTGGGGTTATGTTTGTTTTCTTCAAAAAGAGAAGAAAAGTAATCGGTTCTAGCAGTTTTTAATGCTTTTCTGTAGGATAGGTTACTTTCTCGCCCAGCAATACGAAATACCTCTAGTTTTGTTTTCCTCCAGCTGCGCTCCATTTTTCGGGCTGCTCTCTTTAGGGTGCGAGTATGCTCTTTATACCATGGTGTCAAACTGTTTTCCTTAATCTTCCTTAAGCATAAAGGAGCAACTGTTTTTAAAGTTCTAGAAAAGAGAGAGTCCATAGTTTCTGTTACATCATCAAGTTGTTCTGGATATGTTTTGGATATGCTAAGGAATTTGGATACATCAGGAAGATAACTTAAAAAGCAGTCTTTTGTGGTAGGAGTGATGGTTCTGTCGGGTCTCGGGGCTAATCACCTGTCTTTTTGGTGTGGGTGTGTGTGTGTTGGGATGGTTTGACAGCTCACCGCGTCTGCCTGTTTGTGTTTTCCCCGCCTCCCTTGTTTCCCCGTTGTTAACCTTAATTGCTCGCCACCTGTTCTCTATGTCCTTCTAATTTTTTCCCCTTTATTATTCCCTGTGTTTCTCTGTCTATTGTCAGACTGTTGTTATTCATACCAATAGCTCCGATCATCTAGCAGCTCTTTGAACTCACCTTGTCGTGTCTTGTCCTCAGGCTCCAGTGTGTTTAGTTGATTCCTCTGCCCTTGTTCTTACAAGCCTTGAGCTCCTAGTAGCTTCCAGCTGTTCATCCCTCCGGTCCGGCGGTTATACGTACTTCTGTGAAACGTGACTCATCTGCTACTCATCCTGTCACTGCGAGTGAAACGTGACTCATCTGCTACTCATCCTGTCACTGCGAGTGAAACCTGTGAAACGTGACTCATCGGCTCTCGTTCAACAGGGAGTGTTGTTAGGGCAGCATGCCACCCAGCTCAACACCACCGCGCAGGATGTGGACGTTCTCAGTGCCCGAGTCTCCGAACTCCTCACACGGGTGGACGATCTTCAGCGAGAGGCAACGAGCCGGGGGCCCGTTCCTCACACCAGTATGTCACACGAGTCCGAACCCCATGCCAACAATCCGCCGGTCTACGATGGCGATCCTAACGCCTGTCAAGCGTTTCTCTCCCAATGCTCGCTGGTGTTTTCTCTGCAGCCCCGGCGTTACGCAAATGAAGAGACCAAGGTGGCTTATGTCCTTACACTCGTCTCGGGCCGTGCCCGCGAATTGGGAATCGCCGTATGGAGATCGCGGGCTCTCTGTTGTGCCACTTTCGCGGATTTCAGTCTAGAGATGGCCAAATTGTTTGATCGCTCTGCTCAGGGTGACGAGGCGGCGGCCCAGTTATCACGACTGTCTCAGGGGAGGAGCTCCGTCACTGACTATGCTATCCAGTTCCAGACTTTAGCTGCGGCATGCGGCTGGAATGAGAGCGCGCTCGTTTTCTCGAGGGGTTGGATTTCGCCATTTCGGATGAACTCGCCCATGCAGTTGGGTCGTCTACGGCTTACACCACGGCAGAAGCAGGAGCGTCTATCGTCGGGGGCGTGTCTATACTGCGGCAAGGGAGGCCACTTCGCCCTTCAGTGTCCGTTAAAAGCCAGGGCCCACCAGTGAGGCGGAGAGTCCTGGTGGGCACGGTTCTCAGCTCAAGCTCTCCTGCAGCACGCACTCAGCTGCCGTTCCAACTCTCCTTCCAGAGTCGTTTACACACTGGACTCGCCCTTGTGGACTCAGGGGCTGAGGGGAACTTCCTTGATGCTGCCTCTGCTCAACGTTGGAGAATCCCACTTGTTCCTTTAGTTAGTCCCGTTTCAGCATGGTCATTAGCTGGCCGTCCCCTTACCACCATCACCCACGTCACTCCTAAGATAGACCTCCATATTGCTGGCAGTCATCATGAGCGGATTGAACTGTTTATTATTGATTCCCCTAAGGCTCCTTTAATTCTGGGACACCCATGGTTGCACAAGCACAATCCCCACTTTGATTGGGTTAGTAATTCTGTTTTAGCCTGGAGTCAGTCTTGTCACGTGTCATGTTTGGGTGCTGCTTTTTGTCCTGTCTCTGTGTCTTGTGTTCCTCAGGAGGATCCCTCTGACCTGACTGGTGTTCCGGCGGAGTACCATGATCTTCGGGCGGTCTTCAGTAGGGCCCGGGCCACCTCGCTACCTCCGCATCGCCCTTACGACTGTGCCATTGATCTCCTCCCGGGCTCTTCTCCGCCTAAGGGTCGTTTATATTCCCTTTCAGGTCCTGAGAGAGAGGCCATGGACAAGTACATACGTGAGTCACTTCAGGCTGGGCTCATCCGCCATTCCTCCTCTCCCGCTGGTGCAGGGTTTTTCTTTGTTCAGAAGAAGGACGGCTCCCTGCGGCCTTGTATTGATTACAGAGGTTTGAATGACATTACTATCAAGAACAGGTACCCCCTACCTTTAATGTCTTCTGCTTTTGATTTATTACAGGGAGCTCGGGTCTTCACCAAGTTAGACCTGCGCAACGCCTACCACTTGGTGCGCATTCGGGAGGGGGATGAGTGGAAGACGGCATTTAACACCCCTTCGGGACACTACGAGTACTTGGTTCTTCCGTTTGGTCTGACCAATGCTCCAGCCGTTTTCCAGGGACTCGTCAACAGCGTGTTGGGTGACATGATTAATCAATTTGTCTTTGTGTATTTGGATGATATTTTGATTTTTTCTTCTTCTCTCCAATTACACACCCAGCATGTCAGACGGGTTCTCCAGCGGTTACTAGAGAACCAGTTGTTTGTCAAAGGCGGAGAAGTGCGAATTCCACGCTGAGTCTGTTACGTTCCTTGGCCATATTATTTCTACGGAGGGGATCAAGCCTGATCCCGCTAAGATTGAAGCTGTTGCCCAGTGGCCGGTCCCTGACTCCCGGAAGGCTCTGCAGCGTTTCCTGGGTTTTGCCAACTTCTACCGGCGTTACATCCGGAATTTTGGTCAGATCGCTGCACCGCTGACAGCCTTAACCTCCACTAAGGTGTCCTTCAGGTGGAACCGGGAGGCGCAGGTAGCCTTTGACATTTTAAAGTCCCGTTTTGTCTCTGCACCTGTTCTGATGGTTCCAGATCCGGAGGCCCAGTTCATTGTCGAGGTTGATGCTTCGGACGTTGGGGTTGGCGCAGTTCTATCTCAGCGTTCCCTCCATGATGGGAAGGTTCATCCTTGTGCATTCTTCTTTCGTCGTCTCAGCCCTGCAGAACGTAACTATGACATCGGCAACAGAGAGCTGCTGGCGGTACGATTGGCCTTGGGTGAGTGGCGTCATTGGTTGGAGGTGTCAGCGCAGCCCTTCTTGGTCTGGACGGATCACAAGAACCTTGAATACGTCCGTTCGGCCAAGAGGCTGAGCTCGCGTCAGGCCCGCTGGGCACTCTTCTTTGCCAGATTCAACTTCACCCTCTCGTACCGGCCGGGATCAAAGAACACCAAGCCTGATGCCCTCTCTCGCCTGTTCGGTGCTCCGGGAGGGGAGTTTGCGGCCGAGGCCATCCTTCCTGAGGGGGTGGTGGTCGGGGCTCTTTCGTGGGGTATCGAGCAGCGAGTTGAGGAGGCCGGTCGAGGGGTGCAGGTGCCGGGAGAGTGTCCGGCGGGCAGGTTGCCGGTGTCGGCTGCGCTGCGCTCTGAGGTCCTTGAGTGGGGTCACTCATCCAGGTTAGTCTGCCATCCAGGTATTCGGAGAACGTTGTCTGCCATCCGACAGCGTTTTTGGTGGCCTACTATGACCGCGGATGTTAGACAGTTTGTGTTGGCCTGCCCCACATGTGCCCAAAGTAAGCCTGTCAATCACCCTCCTGATGGTCTACTGCATCCTCTCCCTATCCCTTCCCGTCCTTGGTCACACATTGCCCTTGATTTCGTCTCTGGGCTTCCTCCTTCGAAGGGAAACACTGTAGTTCTCACGGTGGTGGATCGCTTTTCCAAAGCGGTTCATTTTATTCCCCTGCCCAAGCTACCCTCCGCCCGGGAGACCGCCCAACTGGTGGTGGATCACGTCTTCCGTCTCCACGGGTTACCGGTGGATGTTGTTTCAGATAGGGGTCCCCAGTTCGTCTCCCGGTTCTGGAGGGAATTTTGTAGACAGATTGGGGCCTCTGCTAGTCTGTCATCTGGTTTTCATCCTCAGACCAATGGGCAGTGTGAGCGGGCCAACCAGGATCTAGGAAGAATGCTCCGCTGTCTAGCATCCAACAATCCGAGTTCCTGGTGTCAGCAGCTCTCCTGGGCAGAATACGCCCATAACACCCTTCCTGCGGCCGCGTCAGGTATGTCCCCTTTTGAGTGTGCTGTTGGTTATAATCCACCTCTGTTCCCATCACAGGAACCTGACGCAGCGGTTCCATCCGCCCTGGCTTTCGTCCAGCGCTGCCGTCGCACCTGGGAGAGAGTCAGGAGGATTTTGGTCCAAACCTCTGACAGAACCAAGGCTGCAGCTGATCGTCGCCGGTCCTCTCCTCCTACCTATGTGTGTGGTCAACGGGTTTGGCTCTCTACCAAGGATCTGCCTCTCCGGGCGCCTTCTCGTAAGCTGGCACCCAGATTCATTGGGCCTTTCCGCATCACCAAGGTGGTTAGTCTGGTGGCGATCAGGCTCAAGCTCCCTCCTACTCTTGGTCGGGTTCACCCGGTGTTTCATGTTTCCAGGGTCAAGCCTGTGTTCTCTTCCCCCCTTAATCCTGCTTGCAGTCGCCCCACCCCCCACCCCCTCGTCTTGTGGATGGATCTCCTACCTATACGGTTAAGAGATTACTCGATGAGCGGCGCCGCGGCAGGGGGTTTCAGTATCTTGTGGACTGGGAGGGGTATGGTCCAGAGGAGAGGTGTTGGGTGCCGTCCCGGGACATTCTGGACTGCTCGTTGATTGAGGACTTCCGGCGGCATCGAGGTAGGCCCCTTCCTAGAGCGCCAGGTGACGCTCCTGGTAGGGGGGGTACTGTCGGGTCTCGGGGCTAATCACCTGTCTTTTTGGTGTGGGTGTGTGTGTGTTGGGATGGTTTGACAGCTCACCGCGTCTGCCTGTTTGTGTTTTCCCCGCCTCCCTTGTTTCCCCGTTGTTAACCTTAATTGCTCGCCACCTGTTCTCTATGTCCTTCTAATTTTTTCCCCTTTATTATTCCCTGTGTTTCTCTGTCTATTGTCAGACTGTTGTTATTCATACCAATAGCTCCGATCATCTAGCAGCTCTTTGAACTCACCTTGTCGTGTCTTGTCCTCAGGCTCCAGTGTGTTTAGTTGATTCCTCTGCCCTTGTTCTTACAAGCCTTGAGCTCCTAGTAGCTTCCAGCTGTTCATCCCTCCGGTCCGGTGGTTATACGTACTTCTGTGAAACGTGACTCATCTGCTACTCATCCTGTCACTGCGAGTGAAACGTGACTCATCTGCTACTCATCCTGTCACTGCGAGTGAAACCTGTGAAACGTGACTCATCTGCTACTCATCCTGTCACTGCGAGTGTAACCTGTGAACCGTGACTCTTCTCCTCTGTTTCGAATAAAGCCTTGAGTTTACCCGCATCTGAATCCAGCCTGCTTTCTCCTGACAGGTTCTTCCATACTTGTAACAAGATGTAGAATTTACAATTTTGGCTATATGAAGTTTGCACAAAACTAAATAATGATCTGAGATATCATCAAATGGCTGCATAATTTCAACACTATCAACATCAATTCCATGTGACAGTATTAAATCTAGAGTATGATTTTGACAGTGAGTAGGTCCTGAAACGAGTTCAGAATGTCTATAAATTCTGATCCCAATGCATCTTTTTCATTATCAACATGGATATTAAAATCACCAACTATTAAAACTTTATCTGCAGCCAGAACTAAAATCACCAAACTCTTTAATAAAGTCTGTATGGTGCCCTGGTGGCCTGTATACAGTAGCCAGTACAATCATAACAGGGGATTTATCATTAGCATTTGTTTCTCTGGATAATGTTATATGAAGCACCATTACTTCAAACCAGTTATACTTGAAGCCAGCCCTCTGAGAAAACCTGAAAATGTTGTTATAAATTGAAGCAACACACTTCCCCTTTGCCTTTTAGACGCGGCTAATGTTTATAATAATAATAATCTTGGGGGGTGGTCTCATTTAAAATAATGTAATTATCAGGTTTTAGCCAGGTTTCTGTCAAACAGAGCACATCTAGGTTATGATCAGTGATCATATTATTTACAAAAAGTGTTTTCGTAGAAAGGGATCTGATATTTAAGTATTAAGTCTTAATAGGCTATTTTAATGTGGACTACAACAAGACATAGAAATAGTTTGAAAGCTTTTTTTTTTTTAATTAAAATTTTACATTAGGGCTTAATTTTTTAACATCAGTTAATTCATTAGGTAACAAACTGCCAATGAAAAATTCTTCTGAACATTCATTCATCTTAGGTATTCCAATATTTAGTAACACGTTGATAAAATCTAAAGTTGCAACTGTATTATTTAATGAGCTAACATGAACTAAAACTTAACCCTTATGCGTTGTTGGGGACGTTTTCGTCCACTAGGGGGTAAAGTTGAGTCTTATTTTGGCCACAACTTTCTCTGTGTTTGAGCTAATGGAATGATTTTTGGTGACGAATCTTATTTTGACCCATATTTTGGGAAAACATCCACTAAATTAAACTGCTGTAAAAATGTAAAAAAAAAAATCATTTTTTTTTTTTTTGCATAAATCTATTAATCAACCTCAGTCCTGAACAAAACTACCAAATGTCAAAAAAAAAAAATCCAAGATTTTAACTCCTTAATTACCAAGTTCATAAATGATGTCACTGATTTGTAAAAAAAAAAAAAAAAAAAAAAAAATTACATATTTTCAATTTTAAAAGTGATTGTGGACTGGATATTTTTTTTTTTTTTACCTTTTATCACAGTCTTGGGCATGTCAAAGATTAATAACAAGATTGGCTTTGATGCATTATTAGTTTTTTTTGCAGCATTAGATTTAAAATTTTTTCTCCCTCATTTGTTGTTAGTGGCTGTTTTAGCCCCATTGACTTCCATTATAATGACATTTTCTTGATTGCAAAGCCATGACACCATATACATTTACATTTATTCATTTAGCTGACACTTTTATCCAAAAGGACTTACAATTGCTATATATGTCAGAGGTCGCACGCCTCTGGAGCAACTAGGGGTTAAGTGTCTTGCTCAGGGACACAGTGGTGCCTCACAGTGGATTCGAACCCGGGTCTCTCACACCAAAGGCATGTGTCTTATCCACTGCGCTAACACCACCTCCATATAATCATGCATTCTTGATTGTTTGTGGTTTTCCCTTTTGGGAAGAGGTAAAACTAGTATTTTTTTACAGTTGATCACTAGGTGGGACCATTAACCCTTTAGATAGGCCTGTGCAAAAACAGGCTTAGTTTCTGGCTTGTATATGGAGTTATATGGAGTATAACAGCACAGCAAATTACAGTGTTTGTGTGTGTGAGATTATTGATTGTTGGTGGTTTCCCTATTGGGAAGAGGTAACATTTGTTATTTTTTACAGTTGATAACTAGGTGGGGCCATTACCCCTTTATATAGACCTTTGCAAAAAAAAAAGGCTTAGTTTCTGGCTTGTATATGAAGTTATATGGAGTATAACAGCAAATTATAGTGTGTGTGTGTGTGGGAGAGAGAGAGAGAGAAAGCAAGAGAGGGTGTTAGAGAGACCTTTGTGCACTTACCTTGATGTATCTGAAAAAATCCAAGTATGCACCTCATGCTCTCAGAACTACATGGAGTAAACAATAAAAAAAGAAGTGTGTTTATGCACCTGCTGCCTTTTGATGGTGAAATGCTTGTCTTTTCTTGATGGTAAAGCCAGTTTAAAACCTTAAAATCCTGTAAAAAAATCTACTTTGCATCAAATTTATGAACAATGTATTATGAACCAATTTTATATTGAAAATAAGTCATTTTGTGTGTGTTTTCCCCCAAATCAGTGACATAATTTATGAACATGGCAATTAAAGAGTTAAAATCTTGGATTTTTAAAAAAACATTTGGTAGTTTTGAACAGATTTATGCAAGGAAAAAAGAGAGAAAAATATTTGAATCTAACACGATTTTACAGCAGTTTAATTGAATGGATGTTTTCATCCCGAACATAACGAAAGGGTAGTGAATTTGAACAATGCACCAGGGTCAAACATATTTTTTTACAAAGATTAATAACTTCTGTAGCAAATGTAGCTATTGCTCTTTGTGAATGTTAATGATGAACTAAAGAGATCTTATTGTAAAGTGACACCTATGGGTCATATAGTCCTTTTGCACTTTAATCTGTGCAAAACTTTAAACTTTATATATTTTTCTGTATTGCTTGATTGTTTTTAAATGTTCAGTTATTTTTGTTATAAGAAAAACGTTTTTTAACCGGTTATACTGTATTATGAGCACTTTTTTTTTTTAAACTAAATTTCAATACCGTGATACCGTTTACTGTGATAAAAGCCTGACTAATTAATCACAACAGGAAAATTTGATACCGGCATATCCCTATACCCAAGTTATATATTCAAAGTTGTAGTAAGTTGTATCAACTCAACATTGAACATTCAACTAATTAGCTTGAGAATTTTAAGGTAATCGGTTTCCACAGGTTTTCCAAGTAAACTCAACTAATTGCTTTTTACAGTTTAGATGAGGTTAAATCATGGTTATCTCAAAAAATGTTATCCATAAATGAGGAGAAAATTTAAGTAATTGTTTTTGGCCCTTCAGAAAATATGAAAGCATTTAATTTTGACCCAGGAACCCTATCGGATTTTAGGTCTTCACAGGTACGGAATCTGGGTGTTATTTTAGATAACTCATTAAAAAGTATGAAAACAAATTTCCACTGTGATTAGGTCCAGTTTTCATCAGCTCAGTATACTTGTAAAAATTAAACATTTCCTCACTGATAAAACTTGCTAGCTTTTTACTGTACTCTGTACTGTACTGATTACTGTAACTCATTATACTGTGCATTTCTTAAGCTCAGATTCCCCACCTTTATCTGGTCCAAAATTCTGCCTCTAGATTTCTTTTAAAAAGAAAAAAGGATAATGCAACACTGCTTTTAACCCTCTGAAGTCGATTAACGCGTATATTCGTTATTAGGATTTTTTTTCCTCATAACCCCGAAAAGAACTTAAATTAGACTTTCAGTTTTGATCGTACAGATAAGAGCAATACATCAACCGAATCTGTAAAAGGTCTACTTTTTTGTATACAGACATAATAACAACAAAACTTTGTGCACTTATAAAATAAAGATAACAAACAAGGTGTGCTGTCTGCAGCCTTGGTCTGCGCTGATCTTCATTTACAAACCCGTCAATAAAATAAACTGACTCAGTGAATACTCAACAAAGAGACATGAGAGAGATATCTATAGAAAGCTTGACATGTCTACTTTTAAACTAAAACGTTTTTCATGTCTCCCTTCATTATCTTCTAATGTGACCACGCCCCCGCGCAAAACCGTCTATTCTGATTTTTCTTCTCGGTTAGTCTCGTTATTATTATTTTGCAGTATTTCTGTTTCCTTTGTCCCACTGCGCAAACACCGACATCACTTCCTCAAGCCACACTCGCGGCATTATTTATACGACGACAACAAACAAATTTAAGATGGATTTATACTTTCACCTGGCTCCTCTTCTCAAGCCTCTGCTGACTGTGAACACTCCTTCCCAAGCGGACAAGGCTTTTATACTTGCTGCGTTCGCCGTTGTACTTGGAAACAACAGAGGAGCGGCAAGGAGTAATTGTTCTCTAAAACCGTCGGGAATCACTATGGAGTGTGTACTGACAGCTGGATCAGACATGCAATTTCTTGTTGTATTTAACAAATAATGAACAATACCCCTCACAACGAGCCATCAATGTGTTAGAGATGTGAACTACCTCCAAACAAACATGCAGGGTAGAAACAGGACCCTGGTAAAGGTGGTAACAGACACAACATCAAGATAAGATAGAAAATAAGATAATTTCACTCTAAATACACTTTAAAACAGACAAATGTACCATTGGTCTATACAGTCCATCCTTCACTCTCTATATATGTTTCCCAGCAGCATTATTTGAAGCTGTTCAAAAGTCCCTCTTCATGGTGTACTCATTCCAACAAACCTGATGGCATAATTCCAAGAAGTAATCTACAAAATCCTCAGTTGGCTTTCCTCCTTGGTGTGATGCCAAATAGTCCATATTTACACAATTTGTGTGGTCTGGTATTCAGTCACATTTTATCCAAGTTGAAGAAAAAGACAAGTTTCCAAATGAAGGTAATATTTATTATAATTAACTCCAAAGGTTTAACAAACTTGAGCCAATTTGCAAACATAAAATTTTAGCAACTTAAATACATAAAGGTGATTAACTAAATACAAAACGGGAGGCTAGTAAATGTATCCATGGTAACATGTGACTGGTGGGAAAACTAGAACAAGGAAACTGGAAACTGACTCTGAACAAACTAAAAGTCCATGATGAGGAAACTTACTGAACTAAATCACAACAATACTATATGATGCTCCCGAAATAAAACTCAGAAAGAGGTGATTAATAGCTTTTAATATGACTCATCTTATACATCACATACAGTCTGTAGGATTCAACTTTTCCCCATGGTCAGTGTTAAAAAAGCAAACAAAAATCACAATATATTTCAATACTTGTAGAATCCATATATAGGATAGAATAAAAATCAATTCAGCACCCAGGTATTGTGATTGATATAGACCAAGTTTTGTGATATTACTGATCATGGCCTTTCTGATTTGTGATACTCATTTCAAACTGAAGACACATTAAAGCTCCTCTCCAGTATGAATCCTCATGTGCCTTTTAAAGTTTGCTTGTTGAGTAAAACTGTTTCCACACAGAGAGTGTGTGTAAGGCTTCTATCCTGTGTGAATCCTCATGTGGATATTAAGGTATCTTTTTTGAATGAAACGCTTTCCACACTGTTGGCAGTTGAAAGGTTTCTCTCCTGTGTGAAGTTTTATGTGGTCATTAAGAGTGTTTTTAAGAGTGAAACTCTTTCCACATTGAGGGCACGTGAAAGGTTTCTCTCCAGTGTGAATTCTAATGTGCCTGTTAAAGCTTCCTTGATGAGTTAAACCTTTTCCACACTGAGGGCATGTGAAAGGCTTCTCGCCGGTGTGAGTCCTCATGTGCCTTCTAAGGTTTCCTTTTTCATTGAAACTCTTTCCACACTGTTGGCAGGTGAAACGCCTCTCTCCTGTGTGAATCCTCATATGGACTTTAAGGCTGCTATGTTCAATGAAACTCTTTCCACACTGATGGCAGAGGAAAGGTTTCTCTCCTGTGTGAATTATCATGTGCCTTTTAAGGTAACTTTTTAGAATGAAACTCTTTCCACACTGTTGGCAGAGGAAAGGTTTTTCTCCTGTGTGAATTCTTATGTGGCCATTAAGATTGTTTTTATGTGCAAAACTCTTTCCACATTGAGGGCAGGTGAAAGGCCTCTCTCTAGTGTGAACTATCATGTGCCTTTTAACATATTTCTTTGAAGGGAAACTCTTTCCACATTGTTGGCAGCTGTAAGGCTTTTCTCCAGTGTGAATTCTCATGTGGACTTGAAGTTTTCCTTGTTGATCAAAACTCTTTCCACATTGTTGGCAGCTGTAAGGCTTTTCTCCCGTGTGAATTCTCATGTGGGCTTGAAGTTTTCCTTGTTGATCAAAACTCTTTCCACATTGTTGGCAGCTGTAAGGCTTTTCTCCAGTGTGAATTCTCATGTGGGCTTGAAGTTTTCCTTGTTGATCAAAACTCTTTCCACATTGTTGGCAGCTGTAAGGCTTTTCTCCAGTGTGAATTCTCATGTGGTCTTGAAGTTTTCCTGGTCGATCAAAACTCTTTCCACATTGTTGACAGCTGTAAGGCTTTTCTCCAGTGTGAACACTCATGTGGGCTTTAAGTTTTCCTTGTTGACCAAAACTCTTTCCACATTGTTGGCAGGTGAAAGGCCTCTCTGTAGTGTGAACTATCATGTGGCTTTTAAGATGGTTCTTTGAAGGGAAACTCTTTCCACATTGTTGGCAGCTGTAAGGCTTTTCTCCGGTGTGAATTCTCATGTGGACTTGAAGTTTTCCTGGTTGATCAAAACTCTTTCCACATTGTTGGCAGCTGTAAGGCTTTTCTCCAGTGTGAACACTCATGTGGACTTGAAGTTTTCCTTGTTGACCAAAACTCTTTCCACAGTGTTGGCAGGTGAAAGGCCTCTCTCTAGTGTGAACTATCATGTGGCTTTTAAGATGGTTCTTTGAAGGGAAACTCTTTCCACATTGTTGGCAGCTGTAAGGCTTTTCTCCCGTGTGAATTCTCATGTGGACTTGAAGTCTTCCTTGTCGATCAAAACTCTTTCCACATTGTTGGCAGGTGAAATGATATCTTATTCCAGTATTTTTAGGTATTTTTCGTGTCAAATTCTGTGTCATGTCAATCTGTGATCGACTGTATAATTTTTTTCCAGTTACGAAATTGTGTTTCTTAAAATCATCTTTATCTTGTATTTCATTCAGTTCTTCACTCTCTTCTTGCAGATCTTGGGCAAAAAGAGATAAAAAGAAGTTAGTACCTGCTTAAAAGCAACAGTAGAAGAGAAGTCAATAATTTCCAAATTTGCCATTTTTTGCTCCCAGTCCTGCACAGTTAAAGGTCCCATGACATTCCCTCAGCCATTTTAGAAAATGAGAGCTCAGATGGGCCGATCTGGAATATTTCCCTAATGATGTCATATGGGGAAAGGTTACCTCCCCTTACTCTGCTTTGTCTGCCCACAGAATTTGGAGAAAATGGGTTCAGTTTATTTTTTACATTTAATTCAGTCGCAATGTCAGCACAGGCGTTACAAAAATACTTTTACGATATCGATTTGACAGCACCGCCACAAGCAGTGAGTAACAGTGTTCATTAATGCCTTATCTGTGATCAGGGATTTCTGATGTGTAGCTAATTATTCAAGTTCACACAGACTTTCTTTCTAAATCATTTAATACTGTTTATGCATCAGTTTATCAAGCCAGTGACTAAACGATCAACTTCACATTGTTTTTCTTAGTACCATAGCATGAAACAAATCTGTTATTTAAATTGTGATTAAACTACAAAGAGCGGTTAAAAAATGCTCCCTTTATATTTTTCAGAGCCAATCAATCAATCACACATTGTGAGTAGATCTGCAGACTTGCCCAAACTGCCGTTATAATGAATGACGCTGTTATGCTGCACAACGAAGCTTACTGTATTCATGTCGATACTGTGTTTGCTGTTAGTTGTGGTGAAAGTATTTTGTGAGCGAAAATGCATTACAATGACGAGATCACTGCGTTCCCATGATAAACAGACTGTCTACTCAATGCTCATCACTGCAGCCTTTCATGTGATGGGAAAAGATTAAAAAAATAATGCTATAAATCAACACTTCCACGATCCTTTAATCCCGACAGCTGTAATAGTAAAATTAAAGCTGCAAGCAGCAATGAACGGGCCCTCGCACCCGGGCTCCCCACCAGCGAGTGGCATTAGTAAAAAGGTGATTGGTGAGAAATATGCTTTAAAATTATAAATATAATGGGAATATATCAAAGTATATTCCATATATGTTCCAATCTTCCTGTTGCCAGCAGGTGGTGCTATCATTATAATGGAATATTGGCCTTCATATGTGTTCAGGCCAGGACTCTTATCGAACATGTGCAGTTTGGGGAAGATCGAACATTTTATGCCTGAGTTACAACAACTTCTCTTGCTGTGGCGAGACATCAAATTTTGTCATGGCGCCATGGACACGCTCTTTAACAAAAACTCAAGATTGCCACAATTTAACATTGTACAGGCCTTTAGATTAGACTGACCACAAAAAATACATTAATGTCAAAAAATCTCTAAGAGTAGTTTGTCTCAGCGTAAAATATGTCACTTCCTGTTGTCAGCAGGTTGCGCTATGACTATAACTGAATATGGGCATGTAGATCTGTTAAGGGCAGAAGTCTTCTCTAACATGCGAAGTTTGGGGCAGATTGGACATTGTATGTCTGAGTTACAGCAACTTCCTTTTTCATGGCGAAACATCGAAATTTGTCAGGCCGCCATGGACACGCCCTTTAACGAAACCTCAAGATCTTAGCAATTTAACTTCGCAAAGACCTTTAGATTACACTGACCAAGTTTGGTGTTGATCTGAATAAATCTCTAGGAGGAGTTCGTTAAAGTACAACCCCTAAAAATGCCAAAAACAACACCAATTTTGCAGAGAAAATTCTAAATAACTGACTTCCTGTTTGGATTCGGATTTTGTACCAAGAAAATTTTTCGTAGATATTGGTGTGTTATATGTGTGTACCGATTTTTGTACGTGTACGTGAAACATAGCTCGAGGCGCACTCCGTTGAAAGTGTATATGCACTCCGTTGAACATGTATAGGTGGCGCTATCGAGCCATGTTGCCACACTCAATGGAATTTTGGCCTTCAGATCTGTTCAGGCCAGGACCCTTATCACACATGTGAAGTTTGGGAAAGATCGGACATTTTATGCCTGAGTTATAACTAGGGCTGTGACGGTGGCAGATTTTTAACACCGCGGTAGTCATGGACCAACAACCGCCGGTGGCACGGTGTTTGAAAAAAAAAACCTAAATAATAATAAATAAATAAATATATAACATTAGTGTCAAAATTTGCTCGTTAACGAAGGCGATCATTTTTTTCCAGTTTAACGTAGGGGCAGGGATGGCCATTCACTGCGAAATAAACTAATATGCAAGCAGTGTCGTGGTCAGTTAATTCATGGAATTACCAAAAAAGGGTGATTAAAGCTGACTTAAACTGTGCATGCATGTACTATATTTTATATATATTATATACAGGATATATTTATATGTATGCACGTCTAGAAATCACTCATCTAACACATCCTATTTAACTCGTCAGTTCGTGTTTATTTGAGCACTTCTGTCAGTGAACGCCGCCTGCAAAACACTAAAATAAATATCAAAGAAATAATGTTTATTTAGGCTACAAGAAAGTAGCCTAAATAAGAAAGTTAAATACACCCTGTCTAACGGACGCGAGCGACGCAGTGCGACAAAATACTCATTATAATCAGTAATGCTAAACTGGATGCAGTACAACACGACATGATAAATCCCCCGTCCGGTCTGTGAGGTACTGACACGGAGTTCAAATGTCCTGTATAAACACTAGACAGACTAAACCTGTCGCAACGAGGTTGTGTTGCGTCCGGTTTACTTTTCCGCCACCAAGCAAGCTCAGTAGCTAACTCCTCATCTGCACGCGCTCTCTTTGAAATAGGAATCCGTTGGCATATTTCTTGTTACCATCTTTTATTTATCGCTGTCTCGTTTGTATTTGGCCAGTTTGGAGAAAGCCTCACCAAACCTGACCAGCCAGCGTTTGCGATCACGAGAACTTGTGCAAACGCTGATGGGTGACATGAATGCAGATGACTCCAGATCGGTGATGTGGTATTTGCTTTCCCAACAAGATCCATCGCCCAACACTAAACTAATTTGCTGTATTTTCCTGCGCTCAAATCTTCCAATCTAAAGGAAACGCTGTGTTTGAGGTAATTTGTTAATTACCATAGACTTAGAATTTGCAACTATTACAGTTATTACACTTATATACAAAACTTTGTATTATGCTTGCTATAGAGTTTGTGACGTCACGTGCACTACCGCGGGTGGCAGTAGACAACCGCGGTAGCAACCGACCACCGCGGTGACACGGTTGTCATGGCAACCGTCACAGCCCTAGTTATAACATCTTTTATTCCCATGGTGAGAAATCGAACTTCGTCACGGCGCCATGGACAGGCCTTTTAACAAAAACTCAAGATCTTCACAACTAAACATCACACAGGTTTTTAGACTAGATTGACCACAAAAAAGACATTGATGTCATAATATTTCTAGGAGTAGTTTGTCGCAGTTTAAAATTTGTCACTTCCTGTTGCCAATAGCTGGCGCTATGACTATAACTGAATATCCGCATGTAGATCTGTTCAGGTCAAGAGTCTTATCCAACATGTGAAGTTTGGGGCAGATTGGACATTGTAAGTCTGAGTTACAGCAACTTCCTTTATTATGACGATAAATTGAAATTTGTCAGGCCGCTATGGACACGCCCTTTAACGAAGCCTCAAGTCCTTCGCAATTTAACATCGCAAATGGCTTTAGATTACACTAAGTTTGGTGTTGATCTGAATAAATCTCTAGGAGGAGTTCGTTAAAGTACAACCCCTGAAAATTGCAAAAACAACACCAATTTTGCAGGGAAACTTCAAAATAACTGACTTCCTGTTGGGATTCGGATTTCATACCAAGAGACTTTTTTGTAGGTATTGGTGTTACATGTGTGTACCAATTTTTGTACATGTACGTGAAACATAGCTCGAGGCGTACTCCGTTGAATGTGTATAGGTGGCGCTATAGAGCCATTTTGCCACACCCGATGGACTTTTGCCCTTTGGATGTGTTCAAGCCAGGACTCTTATCAAACATGTGAAGTTTGGGCAAGATCGGACATTTAATGCCTGACTTACAACAACTTTTATTCCCATGGCGAGACTTTGAACTTTGTCACGGCGCCATGGACATGCCTTTTCAAGAAAACCCAAGATCTTCATAATTTAACATTGCACAGGCCTTTAGATAAGACTGACCACAAAAAATACATTAATGTCAAAAGATATCTAGGAGTAGTTTGTCGCAGCGTAAAACATGTCATCGAAATTCGCCAGGCCGCCACACACACGCCCTTCAACGAAAACTCAACATCTTAGCAATTTAACATCGCAAAGGCCTTAAGATTACACTGACCAAATTTGGTGTTGATCTGAATAAATCTCTAGGAGGAGTTTGTCAAAATACAACGCATGGAAATGACAAAAATGACACAAAATTTGCTCATAAAATTAAAAATAACTGACTTCCTGTTGGGTCTCGGATTTTGCTCCAAGAGACTTTTTGGTAGGTATTGGAGAGTTACATGTGTATACCAATTTTCATACATGTACGTGAAACTTAGCTCGAGGCGCACATCGTTGTACTTGTATAGGTGGAGATGTCTAGCCATTTTGCCACACCCTCTTCTGAAACCCATATCAGACGTAAATTTTCGCCAGTTCTGAGGTGTGTGCAAAGTTTCATGACTTTTCGAGCATGTTTAGGCCCTCAAAAATGTGATTCATTTTGGAGAAGAAGTATAATAATAATAAATATAGCTGCAAGCAGCGATGGCGGGCTCAAGCCATCTTTTCCATTCTTTTCCAGTTAATGTGTTATGTAAATTAATTAAATTAACTGGTTTAGGATTACAAATTAACTTGTACTAGTTTTTTTTGTCCCTAAAACTGACAGAAAATGATGAGGCCTAAGATATTTCTTAAACTGTAATGATGAAAACAACAACAACACAAAATTACAGATTTTTTTTCTGCTGGTGATTAAAGAGATGTTAACTCTGAGATGTCTCTCTCTCTCTCTCTCTCAAAAATTTATTAGTGTTTTGTAATGATTTTATTGACCTATAATTCTGGTGATTAAGGAGATGATTAAGGGTGTACTCACACTAGCCAGTTTGAACCGTGCCCGAGTGCGTTTGACCACCAAAGCGCGGTTCGTTTGACTAGTGTGAGTGCTCCGAACCGTGCCCGGGCACGGCTCGATTAGCCGGCCCTGGCCCGCTTGGAAGAGGTGGGCCAGAGCACGGTTCAGTTGGACTCGGGCGCGGTTCGCATGCAGTGTGAGCGCTAACCGTGCTGGAGCACGGAACAGGACGCGTGACGTCAATGCTGCAAAGTCCTTGCTGCACTTCAGCTGGTACCTTGCAAACCTCCTCATACGAGCAGCACGATTACGTGAAAACTTTCGCGCCACTAAGGCGACACATCTGTTTAACAACAGGCTGTGAGAGGGCTGTGGACCAAACGACACAAAATTATCCACAAAGAAAACAGAGCGATGGACTCCTTTATTTAACTGAACAGAGATGACATAACTGAATCCAATGATGAACTGCCTTTAACTATCATTTTGCATTATTGACACTGTTTTCCTAATGAATGTTGTTCAGTTGCTTTGACGCAATGTATTTTGTTTAAAGCGCTATATAAATAAATAAAGGTGACTCCATTATGTTCAGAGAGCGCCGCTCTTCCTGTTTATCCCGAAACCGTCGCACCATAATGACGTAAGCGTGCTCCGGCACGAATGCTGAAACCCTATGTGAGTGCAGGCCAGAGGGGGAGTGGGGAGGGGGGACAATCGTACTCGGGCCCGGTTCATGGCAACCGTGCCTAGTGCGAGTACACCCTAAGTCTCCCTTCCCTCCCTCTCCCTCTCTCTCTCTCTCTCTGATACCCAGCCCCTCTCCCTCCCCCACACATTCACACAAACTCTGCACACACACACACACACACACACACACAACCCACAGTGACAGAGGGACAGAGTGACATCAGATGTATGATAGTTTTTTAATTTTCTATCATAAAGTGTTGTATAGTCATGAAACTATGCATATTTCCTCAGAATGACTTGTCTTCTATGTGTACATTTTTTTTGAAGTGTTTAGAAGCTGCACTTGTTATTTCAAACTACTAACTTCAAACTACTTACTACTGTTATTTCAAAAAATCACCACGACAAAACCATTCAAGCTATCCAAAATTCATTCGCACCTGTTCTGTAAGATAAATTCTTTAAACAGTGGTAAAAGAGGATGTGGTGCTGATCCTTCAAGAGTCACTCAAAACTTATCTGTCCATAAAGCCTATAAAGAACTATTCTTAATATACAGTATTTCACAATACTTCAACTTGTTATTCTAATTAAGTGAGGGTCATTTCATCATTAAAATACATAAAATACATATTTTTCTTTGAAAGATTTCTATAAATGATTTAAATCATACTCGTTTCTACAAAAATTATTTAAAAGTAATCCTATAGCTCCATCTGGTGTCCATTATTGGTACTAAGAATTGCAAGCTTGATTTATAAGTTATGATAGTTTTAATTTTATGATGGCTCCTGAACATGATAAAGCTATGAAACTTACTGTGCTTCCTTCAAATGATGACTTCTACGTATATAAAAAAATATGAAGAGTTAGAATGAAAATTTTTAAAGATATAGTAAAATAACTATTATATTGTTTTGTGTTACTTTAATAAATTCCTATGGCCACACCATTTAAGGTATCCTAAACCCATTCGCAATTTAACATCTTCAGTATATTAGCATCATGTTGAAAAAGTTTCGTGTGAACTACTTGTGTCTTCTCGGAGGAGTATGAATTCATTTACAGGCTGATTTTATCATAAATCCACAATAAAATTTCTGAGTTCTGTATCAATCTGTGTTGTTGTTTGTTTATTTTTATTTTTTTATTTTTCATAGAAAGATTACAGACCCTTTACTCTCCTTTTTAATAAATGTGCTTATAAACCAAGAACGAGCTATTTATAGCTGTATTTATAAACTGCTTACTACTGACTATTAATATTGGGACAAGGCTTTATAAAGCATGAACTGACTGTTTACTAATGAGTGCAGTTATTATGAAGTGTTATCGATGCATTTGCTAATGTTAACAAATTAGACATTATTTTACAGTGTTATAAAATCCTTTAATGACTTATAAGCATTTGTGAAAGTTCTGCTTGCATTACAGCTTAGTCTTGATCTGTGAGTTGAACAGATTTACTGTTACATTCATGAGATTATGAAAATTCAGATACATGTCATGTCACAGGGTGTCAGAGGTCAGTATCAAATGAGGTTGAAATTATTATTTGCAGCACAAAAGGTTTTTTAGGATTTTTAAAAATCCCTAAAACTGTCAGAAAAGGATAAGGCCTAAGATATTGCTATGTGAGTGGCTAAATTTATTTTTGTTTTTATAATTATAATGCATAAACTATGAAATTATACAAAATGTATAAAAAAGTACAACAGTTATTGTTTTCCAATGTTTTTTATTTATTTATTTATTTTGGATTTACATTTTAAAAAAATTGCCTACTTCAATCATTCTAAACAGCTTGAATAAAACCAGTTAATATTTATTATAGACCACTGTAACTGTCTATAATCTAACAAACAAGTTTATTATGAAAATAAAAGTGTGTACACCAGATAAATTGGACGATAAAGAAATTGCTAACAATAGTATAATAGAGTATGTTTTAGGTTTTTAGGCGTTTAGATGCAGAAATGGACAAATCAAATGTAAAATAAAATGTACTTGATTTAATAAAATATAGATTAATTCTTGTTAGAGCAAAATAAATTAATAAATAAATACGTACACACATAAAAAAAAGCAGCCAAGACGAATGGGTTTCCTTTTTTTTAATATAGATTAAAATTGAAGACAGAAGCAGCTGGTAAATGCTGTCACTTTAATATTCAAATCCAGTAGATCCACTTTTTTTTCACAGATTTATTTCTCAACGGTTTATGTTCACGTGGCTGTTTTCGTTTATATTCGCCAAGCTATTATGTATTTTGAGATAATCTTGTCCGTGATGTGTTCGTTCGTACGACGAAAGGCAGAATCCTGCAGCTCAAGAGATATATGTTATTCTGCCAGTCGCGCTTTCAAATAGTCTTTCACACTTAAACGGGTCACAAACACCTGCATTTAGCTCTTGTTGTGTTATAATGGGTGTATTGTGTGCATTTGTGGTAATATTTTATTTTAAAAAGCTCTTAAACAAGAATACATTCGTTAGTTTATAACTTGTGACACTGTACGCGCTGATCGGAGGCTGTGATTTCAGATAGGCAGCCGCAAATATTTCATTTTCACACAAACAGTTCACAAACATCTGAATTTAGCTCTTGGTGTGTTCTAATTGTTGAATTGTGTGATATCGCTGTAATATTTTATTTTTAATAGCTATAAAACAAGAATAAACTCGTTTTTTTTGAGCTCGTCATTCCACACGCTCGTGCTCAGAGCCCTGACCCGGTAATAATCAAATATGTTGGTTTAGCTTGTCAGTGTGAATTAAATCTTAGTATTTATTTGTATTTTTAACCGATTTAAAAGAGAAACTAAAGGAGAGTCTCCTCCCTTTTTAGTCCGGGAATTGCACCTGTAGGGGCGCTATTTCTCTGAGACAATGGAAGTCTAAGCACACACACTCAAACAGAGGGACAGAGTGAGATGAGATGTCTGACAGTTTTTTAAATTTCTGTTATCCATACAGTGTTGTAAAGTCGTGAAACTATGCATATTTCCTCAGAATGACTTTTACATCTGTATGAAAAAATTATTTGACGTGTTTGGAATTTAAAAATACAATACAATTAATGATTCCCTTTTTACGGTCATTTAAAAAAATCACCACGGCAAAACCATTCAAGCTATCCAAAATCCATTCGCAATTTAAGTTCCTCAATTTTTTTGCAACATGTAGACAAAGTTTGGTGTGTATAGTGTTACTCTCCTCTGAGCAGTATGCATTAATTCACAGCTAAATGTAAAAAAAAAATCCACATTCAAATCAATATAGCCGACTTCCTGTTGGTCGTAGCTGATGACTGTGAATTAGAAAGTTGTCCGTCTTGATAAGAACAATTTATGTACCGAGTTTGGTGTCTGTAGCTAAAACTACCCCCCCCCACTTTTGAAAAAAGGTGGCGCTATAGAGTGCCTCTTCCAAGCCCTCTTATGAACTTTTGCCAGTGTCTAGTTATCATTAATACTGATATGTGTTCTGAGTTTGATGAAATTCTAAGCATGTTATATGCCTCAAAATTATCTGAGAATTATTCCAGTTTGACATGTTGCCACGGCAACAATATTTTTAGATATCAATATCGCCCCAGCAGATTTATACCGGCTGTGTTTTAACATTATTCTGATGAAGTTTGAAGCAAATTGAGTAAAAATAAGATGCTGAATTCAAAGCATTTTGAAAATGACACACTTCCTGCTGCCAGTTGGTGGCGCTATAACTTTGACTCCTAATAGTCACATGCGATCGACATCATACAACGAATAATCTGATGAAGTTTGATTAAAATCAGGAAATGTATGTGGATGGTATTAGACACTTCCTGTTTCTCATTTCTCGCCATAATTTCAACGCCTCGCCACATGCAAACCGTTCGAGATATCAAAAATCCCCTGGCAATTTTTCATCCCAAATGTCTTGAGATCATGTTGACCGAGTTTGGTGGCAAGTCTATCAAATTCCAGAGCATGCGCTTTTTACATAACTCTAAATAGCTGACTTCCTGTTGGGCGGAGCCTATGACATGCAATACGAAAGTTGTTCGGCACAATGAGATCTATATGTGTATGAGTTTCATATTAATACGTGCAAGTATGTGTGAGCTATACTTCAACATTTCTGACTGTGTTCCTGTCACGATCGGTGTTACAGAAAACACAGGAGAGAGAACCAATTGCGGGTATGTATTTATTAAAGGGGCAATCCAAAGAATAAACAGTCCAGGCAAAACACGAAGACAAGGCACGGCAAGATCAAGACTACGGATTAACTTTAACATAAGACATTAAACAAGGACTCCGTCACACAGACTCAGACAGACCGGGTATAAATACACAGAAGGATAATGAGGGAACAGGAGACAGGTGGGGAACAATCAATTACTAAACAGGAGGAAGGTGACCAAATGAGGGAACAGGAAGTGATACGGAGACAGACACCGTGAGAAAGGAGGACACCTAGTGGAAACCCAGGGAACACAACCCAGACACTGTGACAGGACCCCCCCTCTACGAAGCGGCTCCCAGACGCTCCACGACAAGACACGACACAGACCAGGAGGGAGGCGGACAGGTGGAGGCTCAGGGGGAGGGACGGAGGGCCAGACTCACTGAGGGGAACAGACAGAAACATAACAGAAACCAAGAAACACAAAACAGAAATCCATAAGGACATCGTGTGGCACCCCCCAGGGCGGAGCAGAAGACCACCACAGCCGTGTGGTCAAGGCGGAAGCCCCCCAGGGCGGAGCAGAAGACCACCACAACCGTGTGGTCAGGACGGAAGCCCCCCAGGGCGGAGCAGAAGACCACCACAACCGTGTGGTCAGGACGGAAGCCCCACAGGGCGGAGCAGAAGAGCACCACGTCCATGTGTGAAAAAGCCAGAGTTCTCCAGGGCGGAGCGGAAGACCCCCACAGCCGTGTGGTCAGGGCGGAAGGCCCCCAGGGCGGAGCAGAAGACCACCACAGCCATGTGGTCAGGACCAGAGCCCCCCAAGGCGGAGCAGACCTCCGTGCGGCTGGACCAACGGGACGACGAAACTCTTGTAATTCCCTGGTGTCCTTACTGGACTCCAGAAGATTGGTGCTGGCCTGACACTGCTCATGAAGATCATTGGTGACTTGCATTTGCTCATGAAGATCAATGGTGACTTGCCTTTGTTCATGAAGATCAGAGGTGACTTGCCCTTGTTCATGAAGATCACCGGTGACTTGACTCAGTCCTTGAAGATCACCGGTGACTTGACTTGACTCTGAAAGGTCAACGGTGACTAGCCCTGACTCTGGAGGATCAGCGGTGACTAGCCCTGACTCTGGAGGATCAGCGGTGACTAGCCCTGACTCTGGAGGATCAGCGGTGACTAGCCCTGACTCTGGAGAGTTCACTGGCACCTGACTCGACTCTGGAGAGTTCACTGGCACCTGACTCGACTCTGGAGAGTTCACTGGCACCTGACTCGACTCTGGAGAGTTCACTGGCACCTGACTCGACTCTGGATAGTTCACTGGCACCTGACTCGACTCTGGAGAGTTCACTGACACCTGACTCGACTCTGGAGAGTTCACTGGCACCTGACTCGACTCTGGAGAGTTCACTGGCACCTGACTCGACTCTGGAGGGTCAACTGGAACCTGACTCGACTCCGGAGGGTCAGCTGAGACTCTCATCCTGTGCAGCGGCGCTGGGCAAGCAGCCATCTTGGGCCATGACTCTGGACAGGCGGCCATCTTGTACTGTGGTGCTGGGCTGGCGGCCATCTGGGGTTGTGGCGCTGGACTGGCGGCCATCTTGTACTGTGGCACTGGACCGGTGGCCAATTTGGGCATTGGCGCTGGGTTAGCGGCCATCTTGTGCTGTGGCGCTGGACTGACGGCCATCTTGTGCTGTGGCCCTGGACTGACGGCCATCTGGTGCTGTGGCGCTAGGCTGACGGCCATCTTGGGCTGTGGAGCTGAACCGGTGGCCAATTTGGGCATTGGCGCTGGGCTGGCGGCCATCTTGGGCTGTGGCGCTGGAACGGTGGCCAATTTGGGCATTGGCGCTGGGTTAGCGGCCATCTTGTGCTGTGGCGCTTGGCTGGTAGCCATCCTGGGCAGTGGTGCTGGACTGGCGGCCAACTTGGGTTGTGGCGTTTGGCTGGTAGCCATCCTGGGCAGTGGTGCTGGACTGGCGGCCATCTTGGGTTGTGGCGCTTGGCTGGTTGCCATCCTGGGCAGTGGTGCTGGGCTGACGACCACCCCGCCGGAAGAGACAGAAGTGGCTGGGGCATCCCACCGAATCCGATGCTGCAGGTAGCGCACGAATTCCCAGAATTCCAGTGTCTCTAACTGCGCCATCTCCTCCTGAGACACTGGATAATCCAGCCCGCCATTGAAATAGTCCTTGAGGGCCACATCGTTGTAGCCCGTGCCCTCGGCCAGGGACCAGAACACCTGAGCCAGGGCACCCACTTCATTGCCCTCTTGGCGGAGGGCGGTCAACCGAACGGAAAAACGACATACCGCTGGTTCCTAGTGTGACGGAGTCCTTCTGTCACGATCAGTGTTACAGAACACGGGAGAGAGAACCAATTGCGGGTATGTATTTATTAAAGGGGCAATCCAAAGAATAAACAGTCCAGGCAGGGGTCGATATCCAACAAATCCAAACATAAACAAAACACGAAGACAAGGCACAGAAAGATCAAGACTACGGATTAACTTTAACATAAGACATTAAACAAGGAGTCCATCACACAGACTCAGACAGACCGGGTATAAATACACAGAAGGATAATGAGGCAACAGGAGACAGGTGGGGAACAATCAATTACTAAACAGGAGGAAGGTGACCAAATAAGGGAACAGGAAGTGATAAGGAGACAGACACCGTGAGAAAGGAGGACACCTAGTGGAAACCCAGGGAACACAACCCAGACACTGTGACAGTTCCAGGGGGCGCTGTAGAGCCCCTGTGCCACGCTTGGGTTTCAGCCTTTGCGAGCTCCTAAAGGCCACAGATTCCAAGGTGTGCACAAATTTTCAAGAGTTTTTGAGCATGTTAAGGGCCCCAAAAGCCCCCACAACTTTGATGAAAAATATTAATACTAAACCCTAAATAGCCAACTTCCTGTTGGGCGGAGCCTATGACATGCAGTATGAAAGTTGTTTGGTTTGATGAGATCTACATGTGTACCGATTTTCATATGTCTACGTGCAAGTATGCATGATATATGGGCCTCCATATTCCAGGAGGCGCTGTAGAGCCCCTGTGCCACGCCCATGTATCAGTCTCTGCCCGGCCCTAATGGCCGCAGGTTCCAATGTGTGTGCCAATTTTCAAGACTTTTTAAGCATGTTAAGGGCCCCAAAAGCCCCCGAGACGTTGGAAAATAATAAGAAATATAGCTGCAGCCAGCGATGTCGGGCCCGAGCTGTCAACGCAACTGCCACCCCGTGGCATCAGGAAAACTGTGCCCAGCGGGCACATACACAGTAACCCTCTGGCACAGTGGTGTCCAACCCTCTTAATGGCGATCGACTGTCCTGCAAAGTTTAGCTCCAACCCTAATCAAACACACCTGAAGAAAGAGAGTTTGACACGTTGCCATGGCAATAATATTATAGCTATTAATATCCCCTCAAATGTTTTGTATCAGCCGTGTTTTGACATTATTCTGAAGAAGTTTCAAGCAAATCGAGTAAAAATAAGATGCTGAATTCAAAGCATTTTGAAAATGACACACTTCCTGCTGACAGTTGGTGGCGCTATAACTTTGACTCCTAAAAGTCACATCTATGCGATCGGCAACACAACGAACAAAGCACTGAAGTTTGATAAAAATCAGAAAATGTATGTGGATGTTATTATGTACTTCCCATCTTTGAACTTTTGCCATCTGGCCGGCGCCTCAGAGCCGCAAATACAAGAACAGCAAG